>NW_012149152.1:1645113-1645503 GCF_000956105.1 Propithecus coquereli | reverse complement strand
TACAGGAGAATACACAAGAGATAAAAAAAAATACAGAGACAAAATGAGAAGTTTAACAGAAAGATTGAAATCACAAAAAAGTACCAAACAGAAATTCCAGTGCTAAAGAATATAATGAATGAAATAAAAGATATGCAATAGAGAGGGTCAACAGAGGAATTCATCAAGAAGAAGAAAAAATATATGAATTCAAAGACAGGTTTTTTGAAAATAACAAGAGAAAGAAGAAAAATGAAAAGGAATAAAAAAAGCTTATCGGATTTATGTAACATCATCAAGACTGTTAACATTTTCATTACAGTAATTAAAGTTAAGAGATACCAAAAGGAATTAAAAAATTATTTAAAGCAATAATGACCAAAAACACCCAAAATCTGAAGAAATATAAAC
>NW_012149152.1:1632272-1634078 GCF_000956105.1 Propithecus coquereli | reverse complement strand
AAAAAACTTAGCCGGGCATGGTGGCGCATGCCTGTAGTCCCAGCTACTCCGGAGGCTGAGACAGAAGGATTGCTTGAGCCCAGGAGTTTGAGGTTGCTGTGAGCTAGGATGCCACGGCACTCTAGCCCGGGCAAAAGAGTGAGACTCTGTCTCAAAAAAAAAAAAAAAAGAACATGTACAGATGCGCACACATACACACACACTATTACAAATCAGTATAAGAACAGCTCCCATGTCTATTTTCAGCTACACACAATTCTTAGTTTAGTACTGAATACATTGAAGCCACTCATTACCATCAGCTGCAATATATTAATATATTATAATTGCACATTTAAGTATTTTTTTGAAACTAGTGGCATCAAATAAAAGAATAAACTATGATCTGTATATTAAACCCTTTTGTTTCCTTCTTTTCTACATTCTTTTGTAAAATATGACTCTTTTCTCCCACTGTTCCACTGACTATCTTTTTGTTATTCTTTCCAGTATGGAACAAGGTCTACTGGTTTGCTGCCAAAGCACTGCCTCTGGTGAATGGGCATCTCCGGCCTAACACAGAGCAAGTTGTTCACATACTTCACTTGAATTCTGGACGCCTGGATTTTCTTGCATTTATTAATAAGGAATTTGGGTGGTAGGAAAATTTCTAATACATTATTCAAAATTTGCGTATTTTTAAACATTTCTAAAGATATTTTAAAAGGTAACATTTTATGAAAGGAAGTTTTGTTTTGTTTTTCCAATTCAAAACAGAGTGAAGAGAGATTCCCCCCAACAATTTCCGGCTCATTTTGTATCAGTCTTACTTGTTTTCATTATGTCGCCTTATTCCAATAGCACACATTAATCTGTAGCAGTCTGTGATTTCCCAAAGCAGAAGTCATATTATGAAATTAAAAGTCCTTCATCATGGTCTTATGGCTATTCATCAATATTCATGCTTGAAATAAAATTGTTGCTTTCTAAGTGCAGTAGAAAGCCACTAAGGCAGGAAAATCAGCCTGACAGACCAATAGCACACACCCAGATTTCTGAGAATATTACACAGTGCAGAGATAGTATGAGTGTCTCATCTGCTTTGGTAATGAATTAAATAAACCACCCTATGAGTGCAGTTACACATGTATGCTAGTTTGAGAGATTGGGGATAGTAAATGAGAAAAAAATGAATTGAATTAAGGAAATTTGGTTATGATCTCCAACGTTCCTTCATACCTGGGTCTATGATTCTAAGACTGTTGCTTAGAAACATCTTGGTCAAATATATGTATACATTTGAATAGATTCAGCTGATAGACCCTGCAGACATGAACCGTGGCTGGTGGACAGGTAAAGTCTATGTTATGTGTGTGTACGTGTGTTTCGAACCAGGCTATGGAAAGAGTTAATTCTTAAAAGCTATTTGAAAATGGAAGTTATAGAAATAAGACATTCTAACTATCCTAATATTGTATATTATTAATATTAGACTTTCTCTACTTTCTCCTATGATGAATAAAGAATTTGTATAGTGTTTTCAATCATAAATTTAAAAATGAACGTCAATAGTATATAAATATAGAATTCATTTGCATCCAATATTTAAGGGTAAACAACATTAATAATATTTATGTCAAATGTGTCAATGTCAGTTCATTGATTGTAACAAATGTACCACTCTGGTGTGGGATGTTGATTATGGGGAAAGCTGTAGGGGTTAGAGGAGCGGGGATTATATGGGAATTCTCTGTACTTGCCACTCTTTTGCTGTTAATCTAAAACTGCTCTAAATAAATAAATAAAACTGCTCTAAAAATAAAGTAT
>NW_012149152.1:1629019-1631122 GCF_000956105.1 Propithecus coquereli | reverse complement strand
CATTTCTTTCCTGTATTGATATATTTAAACAGTAGAGACCTGAAGTAACAAGATGTAGTGGAACATTTCTCATTTTGGAGTCAACCTTTTCTTTTTGTGACCTTGGGCAACTTACATGCTAAGAGCCTCCCTTTCCTCTTCCTTAAAATAGAAATTAAAATACATAACTTAAATATGAATATTAAATAAAATAATGCAAGTTAAGAGACTGGATGGTAGTCAGTACTCAATAAATGCTAATTCCTTTTATTCTTTTAATCAGTCATGAATTATTTTAACAATAACAATAACAAAAAAGATACACTGTGGCTAGGTTAATTACAAGCAGAATTTTGCCATAAATTATTTATAAAAATAAAAGGAACAATGAGTAGATTGATTTTAATTTCTTTTAAACATGTAGATCTTGCCTTTAGAGCATATTAATTAATGTGTTTATATTTAGGACAAATAAATGTACTCTAGGGAATCAAAGGATATTTCTTTTCCTAGTAACAAATCAGCTTTAAAAGGAAACATTATAAAGCATCTGCAAACTCTGAAGATTCTAAAATTTGCTGATGTAAACACGAGAGAACACATATAATGAAAGCGTCCTGTTGCTCAAAAAAATTAGAAATACTTTCTGTTGTAAAACACCGTGAGAAACATGTTTAACAACAAATAAGAAAGTAAAGAATCTTCCATGACCCTTTTGTTTGCAGACAAAATTTTCTTTCTCTCCCATTCTTAACTAGGGCATTAATCACCCAGACAATGAAGTGCACACTGAACAGCTGGCCTGAACAACCTGTGAAATCCTAGAATCCTCCTAATTGGTGTTGACTTGCGGCACTAGCCCACTGAAGTTCAGGATGTCTACAGTGAATGTGAAATGCAAAAAAGTTCCCCATTTGTCTGACCCTCCGGGAAATAATTTTTTTTTGAAGCCACAACAAACTGAGCTTTTCTGTTATCGAAGTGGTATTTCAGTCATTAAACTATGCTCAGCTAGCATAATGCTTGCTTGCCAAGAAAAATCTCTTTGCTTCACATTCTAGGATTCTCCCTTATACTTAAATTTTACATCTGGGAGCAGATTGGAAGCTTTTCAACTCCTACACAATTTTTGTTTTTTCTGGAAAAGGAGACTATTAACCACCTAATTCAACTAATATTATCACTTTTTACAGAATTAATGAGATGCTGTAATTGCCGACACTGTTTACCTGCTAGTCTGGGAGTATATTTCAAAGGCATGTGAATTAGCCATCGCCAGCTTTATAATTAGCGTGTGACAACTTTAATTCCAATGGCATGTTTAATCAACAGCAACAGATGGAAGTGTGCCTGGTGGTAAGTCACCCCCTTCACAGCTCTTGATAGCGGGTTTGTCCCACTGGCTCTGAGTTATAAGCTATTTAGCATAGCAAATGCTAAATTACTGGAAATATTCTCAGTCTTTTTAGACTATCAGAGATTTGCTACTCCAAAATAAATATAATCACTGACATATATTGACTGCTCATTACATACTAAACACTATTCCCGTTTTAAGTTAATAAAGCCTCCAAACAATCTGTCAAATTAGGTAATTCTAATAGTCCCATTTTGCAGGTGAGGGAATTGAGCCTAGAAAATCAAGACAGCTTGCCTTGGGTTCCACATCTTATAAGCAGTAGGGGCAAGACTTAGATTCAGGCTTTTGGCTCCCAGCATCTGTGCTGTTAGCCACTTTGATCATGCTAAAATAAAAGTCATCTGGTGGTTTTGAGTTGTATGTGGCTGTTTACTGTAGTGATTTTGTATTTTGCTAACAAAACTATGATTTTGTGGATTTCATGACTATAGAACTTAGTTTTCTGGCTTTCCTCCTCACTAGGGTGAGTCATAGACACAGGAGGCAGAAACTAACTGCTTGGTCTCTCCTTAATCAGCAAACATGTGCTAACTCAGAATCAATGACTATGCAAAGTTTTGACGCATCATTATCTCAAATAGCAGCTCCTAGCAACTTTCAGAAATCTTCTCACTGATGCCTTTTCTACCTCCCACAGGTTGGTTGGGTGTACCTTCACCAAGGCTCCAGTAAGTGCAAAACCTTGTGACTTTACTCCCAACCCA
>NW_012149152.1:1616932-1618124 GCF_000956105.1 Propithecus coquereli | reverse complement strand
AAACGACAAGACATAAAATTAATTCTACTTGGTCACATAAGACAGTGTTGCCTATGCATTGTCTTGCCATGGGGCACTGAAACTGTTATAAAGCTTAAGGGAGAAAATAACCTAAACATAACAGTAATATGAATAACATTATTGTTATGTTTAGGTGTTGTCATTTTTGGTGTTTTTAAGAAATGGGGTCTTGTTCTGTCACCCAGGCTAGAGTGCAATGGACTGATCATAGCTCACTGTAACCTCAAACACCAGTATTCAAATAATTTTCCCACCTCAGCTTCCTGAGCAGCTGAGACTAAAGGCACATGCTCCCATGCCCAGTTAATTATTATTATTATCATTATTATAGATGTGGGGATCTTGGTATATTGTTCAGGCTATTCTCAAACTCCTGGCCTCAAGAAATCCTCCTTCCCTGGCCTCCCAAAATTCTGGGATTACAGGCACAGACCATGATGTCTGGTGTTTTCATATTTTTTCACATTTTTTTTTAACTGATGATAGGATGCCTTGATGTGAATCCTTTGGCTTTCCTTCACTCTTCCCAGGGAAATATTTATGGGTGGTCAACTGTACATGGCTCTATTCTTGCAAGAGTTCATGCATGGTTTAATGCTCAGAATTTTGTCATAGTCTTGAAATTCTTAATAATTATGAATAAAGGGTGCCACATTTTCATTTTGCACTGGGCCCTTTAATTATGTAGCTATCCTCCTCCACTCTTGCTGATATTTACTCTTGTAACTACTAGGTTTATGCTTCTGATGTCTCTGCCTTACATTTCTTGACTTAGACTCAATGCTTGGTGGCAGAATCTGACTCTTGCCTCTCCCAGGGCAAGGTTGACATTTGTTTCCTCTTGTTCTGTGCTCCACACCATTTCTAGTGGTCTCTATGGCTCATTGATCTCAGAAGAGTTGAGGACACACATTCCAGTGTGTAGTGTCAGGGCTGCAACCTGTAATACCTTCTGGGTTGGCTTACACTGCCCCTGATCACCCACCATAGTTGCTAATAAGAATAATGCATTGATTTAAAAACTGGAAGTTATTTTGCCTACTCAGAACACCCCATTTCTTATAAAATGTAGAATGCAAAGTGGCATATACTTATTCATTGTATCTCCACTTCCCATTTTCATGCTTTTTTGTTCTAATATTAGACAACTGGTTTAATTTTCACTTTATAG
>NW_012149152.1:1614234-1615092 GCF_000956105.1 Propithecus coquereli | reverse complement strand
CCAAAAAAATTAACAAAATGACAGGAGTAAATCCTCACTTATGAATAAAACTTTGAATATAAATGGATTAAATTGCCTATTAAAAGATATAGACTGGTTGAATGGGTGAAAAAACATGACCCAACTATCTGCTGCCTACCAGAAAGTCACTTCACCTATAAAGGTACATATAAAGGATAGGAAAAGATACTCCATGCAAGCAGAAACTAAAATGGAACAGGAGCAGCTATATTCATATCAGATAACACAGACTTTAAATCAAAAACTGTAAAAAGAGAAAAAGAAGGTAACTATATAATGATAAAAGGATCAATTCAGCAAGAGATTATGACAATTATAAATAGATATGCACCAAATACTGGAGCACCCATACATATAAAGTAAATATTATTAGATCTAAAGGTAGAGATAGGCTTCAATACAATTATAGCTGGGTACTACAACACCCCACTTGCAGCATTGGCTAGATCACCTAGAAAGAAAATCAGCATACATACATAGTATTTAAATCACACTTTTGCCAAATGGACCTAACAGAAATTTACAGAACATTTCATTCAACAGTTATAGAATACACATTCTTTTCAATGGTACATGGAATTGTTCTCCAGGACAGACCACATTTTAGTATATAGAACAAGACTCAACGGACTCAAAAGAATTGAAATTAAATCAAATGTCTTTTCATACCACAATGAAATAAACTGGAAAAAATAACAAGAGGAACTTTTGAAATTGGACAAATGCATGAAAATTAAATGATATGTTCCTGAATAACCAATGAGTCAATGAATAAATTAAGAAGGAAATATAAAAATTTTGTGAAACTAATGAAAATAGAAACACAACATAAAAAAA
>NW_012149152.1:1613011-1613723 GCF_000956105.1 Propithecus coquereli | reverse complement strand
GTAAAATCAGCCTTGTTATCAAGTGACATGATATCATATTTGGAAAACCTGGACTCTACCAAAAAACTGTTAGAAATGATAAACAAATTCAGTAAAGTTACAGGATTCAAAATTAACATACACAAATCAGTATCATTTTTATACATCAACAGTGAACTAGTGGAAAAAGAAATCAAGAAAGTAATATCATTTATGAAAGCTACAAAAAAAAAAATGCCTAGAAATAAACTTACCCGAAGAGATGAAAGATCTCTACAAAGAAAATTATAAAACACTGATGAAAGTAATTGAAGAGGGTGCAAAAAAGGGAAAAACATCCTATGGTTGTGAATTGGAAGAATTAATATTGTGAAAATGAACGTACTACCAAAAGTAATCTAAAGGTTCAATACAATTTTTTATCAAAATGCCAATAATATCCATTACAGAAATAAGAATAAACAATCTCCAAATTTGTATGGAACCACAAATGACCCTGAATAGCCAAAGCAATCCTGGAGCAAAAAGAAAAAATCTGGACGCATCAAACTATTAGATTTCAAAATACACTACAAAGCTGTAGTAACTAAAACAGCATGGTATATAAAAAAAAAAAGACACATAGACCAATAGAACAGAATTGAGAAGCTAAAAATAAATCTATGCTTCTATAGCCAACTGGTTTTCAAAAAAGGTGCCAGGAACATTCATTGAGGAAGAGACAGTCTCTTCA
>NW_012149152.1:1609492-1610715 GCF_000956105.1 Propithecus coquereli | reverse complement strand
ATATGTATACCATGGAGTACTACTCAACCACAAAAAACAATGGTGATCTAGCACCTCTTGTATTATCCTGGATAGAGCTGGAGCCCATTCTACTATGGGAAGTATCACAGGAATGAAAAAAAAAAAACACTCATCATCAAACTGATATTAACTGATCAATACCTATGTGCAAATATAGTAGTAACATTCATCAGGTGTCTGGAAGGTGGAAAGGGGGAGAAGAAGATGGGTATATTCACACCTAATGGGTGAGATGTGCACCATCTCAGAGATGGACACGCTTGAAGCTCTGACTTAGGTGGGGCAAAGGCAATATATGTAACCGACACCTTTGTACCCCCTTAATATGCTGGAAAAAAAGGACAAATAAGTTGATTAAACATATCTCAAAAGAATACATACAAGTGGCCAATGAGTATATTAAAAAATGTTCAACATCACTAATTATCAGAAAAATGCAAATTGAAATCACAATGAGATATCATCTCACTCCAGTTAGAATGTTTTTTATCAGAAAGACCAAATACAGTAAGTGTTGGCAAGGATGTGGAGAAAAATAAAGAATGCTTACACACTGCTGGTGAAAAATTAATGCAGCTATTATGGAAAATAGCATTGAGATCTCTGAAAAAAACAAAACAGAACTACCATATGATACAGAAATTTCAATAATAGATATATAAAAGGAAAGGAACTCAATATAGTAAAGAGATATCTGTACTTCTATGTTTATTGCAGCACTATTCACAATAGTCAAAATATGGAATTAAGCTAAGTGTCCATCAACAGATGAATGGTTTAAAAATTGTGGCATGTAGACACAACAGAATTATTTAGTCATTAAAAAAACAAAATTCTGTCATTAGCAGCAACATAAATAAATTTGGAGCACTTATATTAAGTGAAATAAGCTAGGCACAGGAAGATAAATACTACACATTTTCACTCATATGTCGAAGCTAATAAAGTTCATCTCATAAAAGTAGAGAGTAGGATAGTGGTCGCCAGAGGTGGGCAAGAATAGAGGGGAGAGAGGAGAGCCAAATGTTGGTTAACGGATACAAAAGTACAGCTAGATAGGAAGTATGAGTTCTACACTATTGGGTAAATAAAATTAACAACAATTTACTATACATTTTCAAATAGAAGAGCAGATTTTGAATGTTCCCAACACAAAAAAATGATAAATGTTTGACATGATGGATAAGATAATCACTCTGATT
>NW_012149152.1:1596748-1598612 GCF_000956105.1 Propithecus coquereli | reverse complement strand
AAATAATTGTTAACATTTATTGATTTTAATATGCAATATTTCAATATATGTAAGTCAAAAATATTACAAAGAAAATACGAATATTTTATAATCTTATAGAAGTTAACATATTTCGGCTATTTTTTGAACTGACGTTTTGTCTGTTTAACTCTAGACAAAAAATCTAATATGGAGAGAGAAAATAGAAACTAATTTTCTACTAACAATAGCAGTTGATATTTTAAATCACCATTTGATTTATTGATTTGGCTTCATTCAAATTATTTTTGGCCTGTCATATTGGCAAAGTATGTGAGGTTTTAATTAATTTTATTCCTTTTTCTTCCGTAAGTGTTATTATCAATAGATCTCTTACATGAGGAAAGCTCCAGCAATTCAGGGAATAAAATTTTGTTCAACAATAAATCTATCCATAAATTACTACAAAATGTCACCTCAGGGCATAAAAGAAGACTTTTAAAAGTTAGTGAATATTCTCTTTTTCTGGATTAGAATATTTAGTAGTTAAAATTATGTTCACATTAGATTAATCTGTGAGTGAAATTTAACTGAAACCCAATTCCCAAAAGTATTTTCTTACTTGTGGTAACAAATTGAAATAGTCCTAAAGGTTTCTAGAATAAAAAGTAACTCCCCAGGTTGAAAGGTCTTTGCCATATAATATAGACAACATGCACTTATGAAAGTCTTCTTGAATGAATGAATGAATATAGAGATGAAAGGAAAAGCTGGGAGAGATGCAGTAGTGTAGAAAAAGATCCTTCTGAGACACAGTGCAAAGGGAAGACTTAAAAATCAAGGCAGAGCAGACATTGAGAAAAACCATCTGGCAATACAGCTCTCACACTAAACACGAGGTGTCACTGGCGATATTTGAAGGTTATAGTGGCCTGAGGATAACCACAGCAACATTAGTCTCAGACTCAACCTACCTCCTAAATGAATTAGACCAAGCCCCCGTACTAAAGGCAAAGCAGAATGAAAGCCATTTTCATGTATAAATCTATTTAGCACAGTCACTAGTGTCCCGCACAAGAGATCTAGATTTAAAAGATAAAGATTAGGACATACGGAAAGACACACACACCAAAAAAACTTCCAAGAAACAAAATAATCCTCTAAACAAGACTCAGTTATTATACAGATGTTGAGACTGTTTGGCATGAAATTAAAAACTGATATGATTGATAGTTCAAATGTTCTAATGGAAAGGTAGACAACAGGCAGCTGGCTTCTTCTTAGTTTCTGCCAATAGGAGGCACTGATGGGAGATCAGATGACATGAGAATGGCAGAAGCCACTTTCTTGCTCTCTTTTTGCTTGTGGTGGCATTTCTAGATGTGCACATCTGTTACGAAATTGTAGCTTTAACCACAGGGCTAAATTGTCCTTGGTCCAGCAAAGTGGAACAACATTGATGTAGAATATAAGATATTCACAAAAGAAAAGTAAACAAATCCTTTACTAAAATCAACTCTATGTCATTTCCAGTTTTGCTCTTTAATACATTTTAAGGATATGTCACAAAATTTATGAAATTATAGTAGTTTCCAAATGAAAAAGTAACAGTTATAAGATCTTCAGGCTCGGCGCCCACAAAATGTAAACTGCAGCTTTGAGTCAAGAGTTCTTGAGCAAATAAACAAATGGAGTAGTCCTGAATCAGGCACCATTTCTCAAATTGGAAACAATACATTACATTCAGAAAAAGATTAACACATATAGGAAATTATTTTCTAGAATCTGTGAAATATGAAAAAGTAATGATTGGCTTAATAAAATGGAAATAAATCACCCAAATCACTTTGATGATAAAGGAGTAGGAAAACTTTGAGAATGCTAAAACTCATTTTCATACATAGTA
>NW_012149152.1:1594023-1595183 GCF_000956105.1 Propithecus coquereli | reverse complement strand
GACATTCCTGAATTAATTCTGTAAAGTCTTTATTCTTGGTCATGTGTGGTTACTAAAGTCCTTGTTTAGCTGGCTTTGTTGTCAGCTAATAATTAGACAGAGAATTCCATAAATGCTTTGAACCATTAAGTTGCCTAGCTTTTTTATAGAGACTCTGTGTGTGTGCATTGAATGCTCTGACAGTTTACATTTCTGCCTTAGTCTTTACCTCCGCTTGTGCAGAGCCTCAAGTCTTCCATAGGTGAGAGATTAAGGCTTTATTAAATCTTTCCTGGGCATACTTTCAGCCCTGCATGTATGCAGGAACTTCTGGATTTCCCAGGTATATGTGGGAGCTTTCCAAAGCCTCTATAGACATCTCAGTTTCAGTTTCTCCTTTTCTGTTTTTCATTTGCCTCTTTTATGCCCCAACTCTTACTGCTCCCTCAGACAGCTGTAATGTTGAATAACTGCCACCGATTTTTTATTTTTACTTTTTGACAAATGCATCAGGGAATGACTCTTCATACCAAGCAAACTCTGACTCAGGCTATATATAGACAAACGCTGTGAGCAGGGATTTTCAGGGAACTTCCAGACAGGTCAAATGATGGCAATTCTCTGGGAATTGAGTTTTGGTGAGCTCCAAACCCATTCTGCTGCATCTAGTGGCTGCTAGGCTGTTGGTTTTTATAACACCATGATTGTGAGGCTGTTGGTTTCCAATACTACCTAAGGACTAGGGAGAAATGAGTAGTAATAGGGCAAGTTGAGGTGCCACGAAACTTACTGCTGTAATTGAGATTCAGACATTTTTTTTGAATAAACATTTCTTGTCATGTCTCATGCTTTGGTTAATTCCTAGATTTCTGGAAAAATAAATTTTGACAAATTTGTCCAATGTGCTTATTTAAAAAGAAACTCATAAAAATGAGTGAGTATGTTTTAGGAGTTCTTTATTTCACCACTTCAGGAGTATTTCTCCTTGTCTAATGATTTGGGAAAACAGAGGCCATTCTTTTGTTGGATGCTGTTAGAAAGCTGAGACAATTAGGTGATTCAGCATCTTGGTAATTATAGTTAGGAGGCAGAAAGATGGATACAGAACTGGAATTGCCACTAGTAAAGAAAGAATAATTACTCACATTAGATGTAAAAAAGGAAAACATTTACTTTTTTTT
>NW_012149152.1:1591887-1593973 GCF_000956105.1 Propithecus coquereli | reverse complement strand
ACTTTTCTATTTTATAATCTGACACAATTTTTTATTTTGTTATGAATGAATGCTGCTTTAGTTCTTCAATAAGCTCATCATACATTTTCACCATGTCATCTATAGGCACTTTTCTGTAGTGTTAATAATATCATCTTTGTCACCACAATTAGCACCATCACTTTGATTCAGTACCATTTTGGCTATTTTGCCATCAGTCAATGAATGAACAACTGAAGCTCCTTTACTGATGTTCAAAACTTCGATATTCACTTTGTCCAGTTTCCCGAAAGACTCTGATTGTATATTTTTTTGCATATATAAGAAGATACAGAATTGTTCAAAGTTACCACTTTGTTCATCATCATCACTGAACATTCTCAGAGCCAGAGGTCATGCCAGGCACATACAACTGTCTTTAGTGACAGTGTTTCAAGCACTGCAACAACATATACAATATCCCTCATGCTAAACTCCTTTTTAAAACTTTCCACACCCACACCTCTATTCACCGCTGCCAGCATGCTATTCAAGAAAATGTTTTTACATTTACTTTTCATTAATCTAAAATCCCCTGGTCACATGAGTGAATTAATGAGGTAACATTTGGGGGAAAGCATATGGCATAAATACTGTTTTTGATGAGAATTTCAGCTGGAGGATGATCAGAAGAGTTGTCAATGAGCAACAAAATCATACAGTCATCATACCATCCAGCTTCCTTTCAGTGGAACACACGATGCTGGTATAAAATGTTTGTGAAATCGATCAGAAAAGATGTCTGTGGTGATCCATCTTGTTGTTGTTGACATAATAATAGACTGGTAAGAAATTCATTTTTGAAAACAGTGAGGAAGTAAGCTTTGCCTATCACAGAGAGTTTACTTTCCTGTGTGCCTCCTTCAATGTCATATCCCAGCACATTTGTTCTGTCCTTGGCATCTTTAATTCCTATAGAAGCTGTCTCATCAGATGTAGTCAGTGCCTTTCTGGGGCAATAACACCAAAACAATGATGTTTCTTCAGTGGTGTAGACTTGTTCTGGCATCAGACTTTTATTAGTGATGACCTTGGCAATTTCTCTGCTACTTCATCAGCAGCAGATGCTTTATCACCAAAAATCTTTTAAAATTTAATGCCATGTTTTTTTTGTTAATTTTTTGCACCCGTTTTTTTGATTTTGCGTTTTCTTTAATTTTTCGTTTCTTTTTATTGGTTTTTTTTTTTTTTTTTTCTTGTTCTTATCTTTTGTTATCCTTTTGGTTTTTGTGTTTTCTGTGTGAACATCTCCACATTTTTTGTATGTTTTTGATCTTTTTTTTTTTACCTTTATGCAGTGTTTTTATATTTTTCGTTAACTACTGTTCATCACTCTCAGCATAGAACTTCAACAGTTTATCTTTTTGTTTCTTTGGGTCATAATGGGTCAATACAACACCATTCTTCTCTCTAAGACGTTTCACACTTACACCACTGTCCAGGTTGTCCGACAGCTTCACTTTTTGTGCTATAAATAAACATGAATGCTTCCTCTTTTTTTTCTTATCACCATTATCACTATTATTAGGGGTATCTGCAGGGATTTTTTCCTTTTGACATTTTCAAAAATATCTTTATACTACAGATCATAGAATAAAAAAACAAACAAACACTAAACTGACGATGACAAAAATAACCCCACAGTGATTAATGCACATGTGTCTTGACCTCATGTGAGGCATGGTGAGGAATGTGCCTTTGAAGCGTCTGGCCTGCACGTGTGGGCATGCTTGCTTGGGGGGATCTGGGCATGCATGGAGAAGATCCATTGCGGCTGAAAGGGGCTGGGATGGTCTTTTGTCCTCTGGTGATACTGAATGAACTGTGTGTTGTGCACCTGTGTTTTAACTGTGACCTGTCACACGAGGTTAGTTGCGGACTTTTTCACTGTGATATTATGTTGGCACTTAAAAAGTTTCAAATTTTAGAGCATTTTAGGTTTCAAAATGTTTGATTAGGAATGCTCAACTTGAACTTAAAATTCACATTTATTGATTTCCTATTAGTTCCAGGAATTGTGGATATTTGGATTTCAGTATCCTTGATGAGCGTACAATGAATACTATAG
>NW_012149152.1:1589709-1591837 GCF_000956105.1 Propithecus coquereli | reverse complement strand
GAGCAACAAAATCATACAGTCATCATACCATCCAGCTTCCTTTCAGTGGAACACACGATGCTGGTATAAAATGTTTGTGAAATCGATCAGAAAAGATGTCTGTGGTGATCCATCTTGTTGTTGTTGACATAATAATAGACTGGTAAGAAATTCATTTTTGAAAACAGTGAGGAAGTAAGCTTTGCCTATCACAGAGAGTTTACTTTCCTGTGTGCCTCCTTCAATGTCATATCCCAGCACATTTGTTCTGTCCTTGGCATCTTTAATTCCTATAGAAGCTGTCTCATCAGATGTAGTCAGTGCCTTTCTGGGGCAATAACACCAAAACAATGATGTTTCTTCAGTGGTGTAGACTTGTTCTGGCATCAGACTTTTATTAGTGATGACCTTGGCAATTTCTCTGCTACTTCATCAGCAGCAGATGCTTTATCACCAAAAATCTTTTAAAATTTAATGCCATGTTTTTTTCGTAAATTTTTGCAACCAGTCTGTTGAATATGCAGTTTCCTTAAATTTTCAGTTCATTATAATAGATATTTGTTTTTTTTTTTATCGTGATCATACCTTATGATACCATTAGGCTTCATGTGTTCACTGTGAACAAATCCACACATTTAGTACATGATTGAGATCTTCATTTTTACCCTTATGCAGTGTTTTTATATTTTTCGTTAACTACTGTTCATCACTCTCAGCATAGAACTTCAACAGTTTATCTTTTTGTTTCTTTGGGTCATAATGGGTCAATACAACACCATTCTTCTCTCTAAGACGTTTCACACTTACACCACTGTCCAGGTTGTCCGACAGCTTCACTTTTTGTGCTATAAATAAACATGAATGCTTCCTCTTTTTTTTCTTATCACCATTATCACTATTATTAGGGGTATCTGCAGGGATTTTTTCCTTTTGACATTTTCAAAAATATCTTTATACCACAGATCATAGAATAAAAAAACAAACAAACACTAAACTGACAATGACAAAAATAACCCCACAGTGATTAATGCACATGTGTCTTGACTTCATGTGAGGCATGGTGAGGAATGTGCCTTTGAAGCGTCTGGCCTGCACGTGTGGGCATGCTTGCTTGGGGGGATCTGGGCATGCATGGAGAAGATCCATTGCGGCTGAAAGGGGCTGGGATGGTCTTTTGTCCTCTGGTGATACTGAATGAACTGTGTGTTGTGCACCTGTGTTTTAACTGTGACCTGTCACACGAGGTTAGTTGCGGACTTTTTCACTGTGATATTATGTTGGCACTTAAAAAGTTTCAAATTTTAGAGCATTTTAGGTTTCAAAATGTTTGATTAGGAATGCTCAACTTGAACTTAAAATTCACATTTATTGATTTCCTATTAGTTCCAGGAATTGTGGATATTTGGATTTCAGTATCCTTGATGAGCGTACAATGAATACTATAGTATTAAATAATTCAAAATTGAGTAAAGGGTTGGCATTATAAAGACAGTGTAAACTTCCAGGCTATTAGAACTTGTAAAAGGGTTAAGGAAAGTTCCATGGAAAGAGGTGAGGTTTTAGCTTTTCTTGCAGGGAAAATAGGACTAAATATAGTAAGGATGAATGAGTGTCAATGAATCCCAATGCAGCCCTTTAATATTGGTCTTTCCAGCTAGACTCTGAGATCTCTGAGCTGAGAGGGCGTATAAGTCTTGTCCTCTCCTATTCTCTCAGTGCCTGGCATAGAGTAGGTTTTTAATAGTATCAGTTGAATGAATAAATGAAATATAAAAGGAATTATATTTTTGCGTTATAAGTGAAGGTAGAGATTCAGTAAAATTTTTTTCTATGAATACCAAAATTTGGCCAGAGTCCTTTTCTTTGTGGAAAAGAAAGTTTAGAGCCTTTGGTTGCTGGAGATTGAATTAAATATAACTCCAAGATTTGAGGTTGGTGCTATTATTAGTATAAAAGGGAGTCAAGAGAAATGTTTGTTTGAGTCCACAAGAGAAAAATTTAAAGTTTAGGACATTTTGAATTTAGAGATCCAGCACATCATACACAATAAAACTATCAGGTCAATGGCTTAACATGCAGTGTTGGATGCCAGAAGAGATAACTAAACTTTAACCTACAGATTTCTGGAATTCCTTGGAGAGACAGAGAG
>NW_012149152.1:1567084-1578034 GCF_000956105.1 Propithecus coquereli | reverse complement strand
AATGTGTTCACATAATGAAATCTTAGATATCATTATAATCATGTTTTTGGAGGAAATATTTAATGATATGGAAAAATGGATTAATATAAAGTTGAGTGAAAATATTGATATAAAAATTATAGAGGACATTATTGCAACTGATTATATGTGAATATGTCTCCAGTGACTGTATTTTTACATTAGCCTATATACTTCTCTATGTTTTCTAAAGCCATCAAAGTTAGCATGTTACTTTATGAGGAATAATGGTCTTAAAAATGATGTTAAAATGATAAATGACAATCAGTTGTATTATTTACAAAGCTTGTATTTTAATGAAGTTAAACACTCTGTTTGTTCTAACCTAAATAAATCTTGTAGCTAAAGAGTATTTTAGAAAAAAATAAAAGACAATAAAATGGTCTTAAGAGACAAATTTTTTCATACTGCTTTTACTTCTCAATTACTAGACATCATAAAGACCATTTTGATCTGAATGGATTGCTCATTTAGGCAATAATACAATTTATTTTGTCAAAAGTTTCCTTAGCAACATTCTATATATCCTAATGATCTGGATTAGAATTTGTATTTACCATTTCCTCCTCACTTACTTATTTTCAAATCATTTCTTAAGTAGAAGTTACTTTCTTGGAGTATTGATAACTCCATATGTTTTGAGATTTTTGATAGGTTGTCCCTACGACAGCATTTTTTTAATCAAATATTAGAATCAGTTTAAAAATTGGATGCCATCTCCCACTCCTCTCCTTAACCCATTAATTTATTCTCCACCTGCAACAAGTACTGAATTTCTTGATATTGTCAAATGAATTGAGTTCATGGAAATGATCCTTTAGACAGTGGTCCCAACCCTTTTGGCACCAGGGACCGGTTTCATGGAACATGATTTTTTCCAATGAAGGGAGGGGGGAGGCAGAGCTTAGGTGGTGATGCGAGCGATGGGGAGTGGCTGTAAATACATATGAATCTTCCCTCCTTCCCTTGCTCACCCATCTCTCACCTACTGCTGTGTGCTCCTTCCCAGGTTCTAAGTTTCCCTGAAGAAAATTTTTTCAAGGACAGGGGGGAGGGGAGGGGGAGAGCTCTGCAGCCCTATCCCCAGGCGGTTGGAGTAGCTTTAGGATACCAAAGTTGAACCTTACCTGTGAAAGGCTACACAAAACATAAGGGCTTCAAGTTAAATATTCCCTTTACCTGCCATTTAGTAGGTATATAACCTTAAGTGATTTAAGTAATCTCCCTGAATTTCAGTTGCCCCAACCAAGAAGTAAGGATAATACCACCCTCATAGGGCTATTATGAAAGGTAAAGCATATAAAAGCTATAAAATGACTCATAGTTATCTACTTCATCACAGCTTCATCATTTTGAATTCTTAAAGTAGTCATACCTATATAATTAGATAATCAAAATGGTTAAAATTTATGTGAATAATTGAAAATTTGTTTTTGGAGCATATGAGAACTTGATATTTTGATTACTGGACACCATTTTATGCTACATATTAGATAAAAATTCCCTATCGTTTATTTAAAAATTTAATCATCTGTTTTTTGGGGAAAAAAAAGTAGTCATTGAAAAATGTGTACTGAAGGAAGCCAGATATTAGATACACAAATCTCTTGAGCAACTTCACAAAATGGTGTGAGATTCTGACATGGAAAAACATGCTCCTCTGCCCGCTCAATGTATATGTCAGGTGAGCTTAGCTGCTGTGTTTGTATATTTTCATATCCCTCCATGCCATTTTTAATCATATGAAAACCACTACAATATTGAGTTATACTCTGGATCACAAAGTACAAAATAGAACATATAAAATACAGACAAGCCAGAAAAAGCAGAGCCAAAGTCTTCCACAGCAAGATTTGTCTTTTTTATGGGTTTCTAGAAAGCATGCTGTAAATTTTTCCAGTAACTAGCCACTGGAGTCATATTTCCAAGCAGCATTTACAGAGTACAAGGTAATGCATGGTAGTTAGAATATACATGAAGGATAGCTATTTCTTTTAGATCTCTACACAATAGAGTATTTGCACTACAAGAGTAATCACAATGCTGCTACATTTAGGGGATAATGGCAAGCAAGAGCGTTAGCACATCAGACAGTGTCAGTGATGCCATGATACGTTTTACAGTGGAGGGAGCCGAGCGAGATGATGCAGGGAGATAGCTGATTTGCTGTTGCAATGGAACTGCCAGTGGACGAGGGGCTGCGTGGAGAGGGATGACTCAAGGTGGAATCAGCAAAGGCTGTATCGCATTCCAATGTGATTTTTCCATTCCAAAGAAAGTTTATTCCTTTCAAGTTCCACATACAGGAGTTGCATTTCAGAGCCAGACACAAAAGAAAAATCTGGCCTGCATAACATTTTAACTTCTCACAAAAATGCCAAAATGTATCTTACTATAAGGGGAAGTTAGAAGACATTTCACATTTTAAAATATAGTTAGTGCACAGATCTATCAAAAAATCAGTCTCGTAGGCTCAGTAATTTATTCTGTAACTAGAGTGTTGTGTTAAAATCAGAATCAGAGCCACATTGACGAGGCCAGTTGCGTCAGTAATTATAATTCTTACAGTGAGTTCTCAGGCAAGTCTCCTGCCTACAAAGACAGCTACCTAACTTTACAGCGTACCTTGCATCCTTTGCCTCTTTCCTACGCTCCTCTACTACCTTCCAGATGGTAAACATCCTTTAACGACCAGTCTGTGTGATACGTCCTCCATGAAGACTTCCCTCAACACCAGCAGGATGAATCAGTCACTTCCCCTGCGCTTCTCTGACACTCGCCCATCCTTGTCTTTGTAGCCCATGATGCTGTAACTCTTCATGGAACAGAATGACCATATTCATCAGGGCATGCCCAATGCCTTGTGCTATTTGCTAAACACTGTGCTAATAATCAAAGGCTATTTGTTAATGAGAATTATTATAAGTTTTAAAGGGGCTATCCAAGAATTAAATGGGTAAAATTTAAAACTCTGAGTCAGAAGTGATCTAGCTTCTCCAAAATCTGTTCAGACTGTAGGCATCACTCTGGTTTCCACTCATTCTGTCTGGCTGCCCATGGAGGGAACGCTGTCATTGGGACCTCTGCAGCCCCACGGCAATGAGGAAGACTGTAGGTGAGGTTGAGTGGGCCAGAAGACACAGAGGACAAGACTAAGGAGTAGATGGGGGTGGGTTGGGTGGAGGACACAAGATAAATGGGTGGGAGGAGGACAGAGACAGAAAGGACAAACTTTTAGATGAGAAAAAGTCCAAAAGAACCTATACTACTGGCTCAATAAATTTAAATGAAACAAACTATATTAAAATGTTAGAATATACACTGGAGTAGAAAAGCAAAGGCAATGAAAATAAATGCTGCTATTTTTTCTTTAATAGGGTGACAGGGCATGTATCAGCTCTCACTTGTTCTTTCAGGAAAAGCCTCCCGGCCTTGTGTGTAACACAGACATAATGATTGATGGCTGACACCCTTTCTTCTCATGCGGAAGAACCAGAGTGGTGGAAAGTTTTTGAGACATGGTGTCAAATGAGAATTTGATTTCCAGCTCTAGCAGCAAAATGACTTTAGAAAATGTGCCTATCCTCTCTCATCCACATTTGAAACATTTTCGAATGGACAATAACATCCAGCTCCAGGAACTGTCGTGAGGATTCCTTGAGATGCTACGTGAACATAACCTGGCTCAGTGCTGGCATGTGTCTGGGCTCAGC
Organism: Propithecus coquereli; assembly: GCF_000956105.1. Lineage (NCBI taxonomy): Eukaryota > Metazoa > Chordata > Mammalia > Primates > Indriidae > Propithecus > Propithecus coquereli. Next base: position 1,574,303 of record NW_012149152.1, on the reverse strand, counting down.
GTTGTCTTCCTTTTTCACTGCGTCCTTTTTTTTCTTTTTTTTTTCATTTTGTCTATTGAAATAAGTATTTTTTGGATTATTATGGTACTAACATGATATCTGAACATGGTTTAGGAAAGAGAGTGAGTTGATTTGCTGTCTGGCTAAGTAGATGTGCTAGATCTTAAGGCTTGCCAAAGAAAACTTGTTCTTATTACATTGTGAGAACAAATTTGGTGGTGCATGAAGTTGGGGCTGCAGAAAGATTTCAGTAAGTATGTGTCAATTGATTCATCGACATGGCTTGGTTTGAACAAAACACCAGACATTTGAGACACATAAAATATGAGTCTGTGATAGGCCACGTAATTTCTCCGTTATTGACTCCTGGTGCAATCCCTTGAAAGCCACTTTCTCATCTCCGTGTCTTTCATACATTTCACTTGGAAGCCTCAAGATTTAAAGAAGCCCCTTAAACATTTCCAAGAGTAAACACATCATAATCTTCTCCTCAAAGAAGATTAATTTACAAAACCATTATCAAATATTTTTATTCCTCTACATTTGACATTGGCATCATCTTTAACTCCTTCATCTCTTTTTCCCAGTTCTAACTTAATTTCTCTCTTTAATCACTTTCTCTAATTTATATTTTCTTCTCCAGTCGATGACCACTATCAGCCTCAGTCCTCGTCACTTTCTTTGAAAAATATTTTTTAATCATGTCTTCATTTATATAGTTTGCCAAATACGGATTGATTGTGTATTATAGGCCAGCCCCTCTTCTGGCTGTTAAGGAAGGTAAGATAAACATGATTCGTCCATCATGAAATTATACTGAAATATAAAATTGTAGTGGAATAAAAATGACATAGATAAATGATCACATATTTTTTGCTATAAAAATTGGGGTAGAGAGTAGTGGAGGAGGGAGATGGCAAAGCTACTTTATATAGACTAAACAAAGAAAATTATTTGAGGAGATGAGATATGAGCTGAGAGCTGAGGAGTCAGGCCAGGAGGAAATCACTGGGCAAGATGAGGTTGGAGTAAAGGGATTTATCCTTCTGGTTCTCTTTAATTGATGTAGCCTCAGGCTGGCTGGAGATCCCCCTCCCTTAATCTGTTCATGGCTAATGGTGACAGCTCTGCTGCTGCTACTAGCTCCAGGTACCTGAACTATCTCTTGTGGTTTCCTCACTCCTCACCCATACCTTTCTAATTAGTCACTTTGTAAATAAAATCCTTTCAAATTATCCTAATTTGAGTGTGCCATCTGTTTCCTGCTGACTCCCTGACTGATACAGTAATTTGTACTGAAATGGCTTCAGGAAAGAGGCCCTCAGTATTGGATTCTGATGTTACGTTAGTTATAGATTTGGGTACTTCATGATAACCTTCTGGCTGGGTGAGGGGGAGATGAATGTGACACAGGTGGGGCACAGGTAATCTACGGTATGTGACGGCATCACGATGACTCAAATTATCACTGGGGGCAGCATGAGATGAAATGCAGATGGAGAGCTAAGCATGGGGGAAATCACAGGTCTGTGACTTAGTAGATAACACAACAATAGTGTTTATGGAATCACCAGGCTTCTCCTATTGCACTTCCAAAATGTACATAAGGTACAAAACAATATAAGAAATATGAACACAAATTAAAAGAATATGGAGAAACATGAGGTCACTATGGCAGTTTCAAATCATTTTTTGTAATTGCAAGACAAATATGGCTGAGGTCCAGGCCCTGGGTCTGTTTGTAGGCTGTGCAGAACTGCAGTATTGCTTTAATACTCTACCACACCGTGTTTCTCACGCTAAAGCGAGAAGACAGTGACTACGGAATGGGATGATAATCCACTGGGTAAGATCATGTAGGTGTATGTGGACAGGGCTGAAACCTTGCCTTTCAAAATGTCATCTCCCTAGAGAGCCAGCCCTCTTCTGCTTAAAAGCCTTTAAATGACACATGAGTTGGTGCTAATTCCTCCCAGGACTTAGCTCCACTCCCTGCCTCCAGACTCCTATGCAACTTAGAAGCGAGCCTACTTGAGAGCAAATAGTTGATAATCCAAGGAGTGTTTTGTTTTGTTTTGTTTTGTTTTTTGATCTTGCTAATCAGTCTTGGCAGGAATCTAGGGAATGTGTGGAAGAGGATTCACTGGCTGTTATACCTAGATGGAGAAAATATAAAACTCAATGGAGCTACATTCATTGGTATTAATATGATTCTCCTTGCCCATATTTGAGAAGCAATAGGTTGGCTTGAGGACCTAAGGGTGGTGCTAGGTTGAATAACAGTTGTTTGAACTCAGTGACTAGCCACAGTTAATGGTGTCGATATGCTGGAACTTACTTGACATACTATAAAGGATGGATTCCAAAGATCAGGGAAGTGGAAATGTTGCAATGGACATAATACGTGAAAAGCTCAGAAAAACAATCCTTGCACCAAGACATTAAGACATAAATTTATGGTGATCAGTGAGGGGGCCACCAGTGTTCTTGAAGATGTTTGTGGTAGAGGACAGCTATGCAATTCATGTTCCTGATTTCAATATGCATAATGAGGCCCCAGAGTAGTATGGTTTGTAGCTGTCAGAGACAACATAGGCTAATTACCACAATAAACCAGAGGAATGAAATTGTATAAAGAATGTTTTACCTCATAGGGATTTGTCATGATGATATTTATCAGTAGGTCCCTAGAAACAAATAGACGGGCAAACTTATAAGGTGTTGCTTGTGTATGGGGGAGAGGAGAGAAAAAATCAAGGTCATCTGAGAAAAAGCCTAATTTAAACTGCCTGAGTGGAGATTTCTGGCCTTTTCTCCATTCTCAGAACTAAGCTAGTTTGTAATTCTGAAGCTTCTTTACCAAGGGGAGGGTCAGAGACCTGTGAGGAAGTGCCATGAGATGTTAGAGGATGGACTGAGACCTTTCCCCAGGCCATTACTGTCTTGCACCAGAATTTTGTCACCTCACTTGCTCTGTGTCATGATACAGTACAGAGGGATCTTGATCATCTAGGTTTCCCACAAAATGTCATGTGGGCCCAGTGCACTGATTATATTATACTAGCCAGACCTGGTACACAGGAAGCAATAAATACTTTTGATCCCTTAATAAAACAGTACATTTTAGGGAGTGGGAAGACAACCTTATAAAGACTTGTAGGCATGCTGTATCAGCGAAGTTTCTGGGAATTTAGAAACTTGAAATGTCCATGCTAAAGGTAATGTCTCTGTACCTAACACTACCTGCTCCAAAGAAAGATACAGAAAGTTTGCTAGTTGCCTTTGGACTTTGAGGCTTTGAGTGGGACAGACTGGGCCCTCTGATTCAGCAGACCCAATGATATTGGGTTTTAAATTAGGTGTTATTACAGAAGAATCAAAAGGTTAAAAAACTTAAACATTTTATAAAGTAAAGTTACAGTAAGGTTAATTTGTTTATTAAAGAAAGAAAAACATTTTTTATAAGTTTAGTGTAGCCTAAGTATACAGTGTTTACAAAGTCGACAGTAGTGTAGTAATGTACTTATTCACTTTCCACTCATTCACTGACAAACCCAGAGCAGCTTCCAGTCCCGTAAGTTCCCTTTATTATAAGTGCCCTATACAGGTATACCATTTTTATCTTTTATACTGTATCGTCACTGTGCCTTTTCTATGTTTAGATATGATAGATACACGAATACCATCTTGTTACAGTTGTCTACAGTATTTGGCACAGTAACATGCTGTACAGTTTGTAACCTAGAACAATAGGCCATACCACATAGTCTATGTTAGTAAGATGCTGTAACATCTGGGTTTGTGTAAGTACACTTTATGATGTTGACACAATAACAAAATTGTCTAAAGCAGCGCTTCTCAGAATGCATCCCTGTTGTTAAAGGAAACAAGACTACATTTGAAAAACAGCGCTTGGCTTGTTACTGACTGTGTTAGAGACTGAATGGCAGAACATGGGACACCAAGTGACAATACAACTCACATTTAACATCATGAGCCAGGTACTATAGAAACTACCAAATCATATAATTATATGTGCCCAATAGCATTTCATTGTAAAGTGGAACCTGTGTGTGTATGTGTATGTTTATGAATGATGGGCCTGAGTATGTCCAAAATTCACAAGATATTGGTAGAGTTGGTTTCTTCTGGAAGCTCTGAGGCTTTAAGGGCAAGACCATCCCATGCTTTTTTCTTAGCTTCTGGTGGTTTCCGGCAATCCTTGGCATTCCTTGGCATTCCTTGGCTTTTAGATGCATCATTTTACTCTTCACCTTCCTCTTCACATTGTCTTCTCTGTGTTTTGGTGCATCCTTTTCTGTCTCTTATAAAGACATTGTCATTAGATTTAGAGCCTACCCTAATTCCAATATGATCTCATCTTGATCCTTACCCCATTACATCTGCAAAGACTCTATTGCCAAATAAAGTCACATTCAAAAGTTCCAAGTGTACATAAATTTTGAGGGGACACTATTCATCCCACTACATCACGCAAAGAGGGAACATATTTTATGGCAAAGAAAGTGCCTCCGATGATGCAATTCTATATGGAATTCACTGGTCTACTGCACGGCCCCATCATTTAGGAACATCTGGCTTGAGAGAACGGTGGAATGGTCTCACTTACAGTGCTGGCTAGTACACAACATTGAAAGGATGTTCTACAGGATTTGATATCTACTACCTCTCACATATCCAGGATAAATGGGCCTGGTGAAGAAAAACTCTATTAATATTATACCTTAATAACCCAATAAATAAATTCTTACTTTGTGTCTCTGTGATTTAGGGTCCTAGTGCCTAAGGGAAGAATGATGTCACCAGAGGCCAGAGAAATGATTCCAGTGAATTGAAAATCAAAACTGTTGTCTGGGCCTTTTGGACTCTTCATTCTTCTGCACCTTCTGCCTGAAAGGAATCATTGTTTTAGTGATTTATTCTAATTTTCAGTGGGGAGATTGTGCTGTGTGATCCACACAAGACGACGTGTGAATCCCGGGTATTCTCTGGGGCACTTCCAGTGCTCCTGTGTCTGATAGTCCATAGCAGTGGAAAATTTTGTCAATTGAACAAAGACAAGACCCAAGGAGACGGATCCTGCAGGAATGAAGGTTTGGGTCAGCTGAGGTGCTGACAGAGGGCTAGGGAAACTTGAAATTGGTGGTAGAAAAAGATTGCTATGATTTTCAATTTAGGTGATCAACCACACATGAAGAAATGATAGCAGCTATGTTTCATATGACTGAATTAATTGTATCCTTTCTCCATTTCTCTCCCCTCTACTACATTATGTGAAGAATACTGGATGTGGCAAACATTTTAGGTTTCATGCGAGAGTGCGACTGAACTGATGTTACCACGTGCTGACTGGACATTATGTGTTCCCTTTGTTAAGGTCACAACTATTCATCTTGATAAAGGACAAAAGTGGGAGCTGAAGTACAAAATATGCAAATCGTGCCAAATATCTTCCCTTTGTTTCTCCAGACCCTTTCTCTACCCTTCTCTACTCCATTGGTTGCTCTTCAACGCGGTCCTGCATGGACTACATCAGTGGCCAGTGGGCAGCCCAGGCAGGAGATCCAAGGGAGGAGTTTGATATCAGGATGCTTGGTCTCTCCCTAAGAGGTTGCCTTAGTGAACGTGTCTGTTCTTTCTCACAGTAGATGCTGTATATGATTTTGTCTCCCTCCTGTCTCCAGTAACCTCCCTCTACTCAGCCTTTTGGACCTGGGGACAATGACAGCTCTGCTGCTGCTTCTAGCCCCGTGGATCCTGTAGTTCTTCTGCACTCTACCTTGTGGTCCACCCACACATTTATAATTAATTCTTTTTAAATAAGCCCTCCACATAATTTGTTAATTTGATTGTGTCCTCTGTTTCCTGTTAAGACTCTGACTAATAAAGCTATGTTACCTGTTAAACAACGTTGAGACTTAGACTAATGATAAGACTAATGGGCTGGGACTTCTGCTTTGTTCAAGATAATGCTTCTAGTTTCCAATAGTTCCATCTGCTCACTGACAACAAATAGGGTTTTGGCAATCCTTGCAGTTAAATTTTTATCTTTAAAATAGATAAAATAAAAAATTCTGTATCTCCCAGGAAATAAATGGGTCCCTCTAATTAAAAATAGATGGACATGAGAAAGGCAGAGGATAATAAAGAGAACAGGACAAAGAGATAATTCAGAGACAGAAACTTGAGTTGGACTCACAAAGGGAATACAATGGCAGGGTAATAAAATTGTGGAATAAAGTATTGGATATGAGTGGTGATTGCTGGGGCCAAAAAATATGAAAGCCGAGACTGTGTTAGTCTGTCACTTCCAAGGAAAGAGTAGGAAATAAAGTGATAGCGTATATATTTATTATTGTCATCTTTTCCCTCCCCATCTTGAACTTAAGGTTAGTTGAAATAGCATGGATATAAATGCAAATGTTCTTTACCACAATTACTTAAATAGGCAGAGGAATTAATTATTTCTGTAGTCATTCTACAGAGATTGTCTAATATTAAATAATCCAAAATGCAACAAAAATAATTTTCTTTCTAGCATGGTGAACTATCTTGCTTTAGAATATCCTTCCATCTTAAAACAAGTTAGGTAAAATAATAATACAAATCTGTTTGAGACCATTGGAGAGCTCCCAAGACAGTAAGAACTTCTCATTCTGAGGGCCAGGTTTCTAGACGTTAGGGCCCACTCATCCCCAAAGGTGTTTACCAATTTGAAAGTGATGACTGAAAGACTGAAAGTTATGTAGAGCCTTCAGCTGTATAACTGTGCTGTATAACAAAAGCTGATTTACAGGGCTTGCTAAGGAGAAATGCAATGCCCTAATAAGCACAGCAGGAGTTCATGGGGTCCCCAAAGGTTTGATTCCTGAGAGTATGCTGAAGCAGAAATTGACAAGCCCTCAAAGGAACAGAGGCCCAGCTTTTAAACACTCTAATTCCTGATTTGGTTAATATAATCATAGAATAGAATGGAGAACATAGATGCAGACCCACATAAATATGAATAAATGATTTATTAAAAATTGCACTGGGAAAGGCATGAACTTTTTAATAAATGGTGATGGATTCATTAGATGACCATATGAGAAAAACTAATATTGAATCCTAAGCATACTATACACAAAAATTAGTTCTAGATAGTGTTGATTTAAATGTGAAAATGATGTAAGTAAATTTCCGTAAGAAATTTAGAAAA
>NW_012149152.1:1544390-1567034 GCF_000956105.1 Propithecus coquereli | reverse complement strand
AAAAAAAAGTCCTGTTCATTCATAAACATCACTGAGAGAGTGAAAAAGTAAAGATTTAGAGTTGAACGTATTTGCAATATATGAGAAAAATAGTTACTTGAATAATCTATTAAGGACTCTCATAAATAGGTAAGAAAATTAAATCAGACAACCCAAGAGAAAAAAAAGTTAAGAAGGACAAAGAGACATATCTAAATGGCCAATAAATTTATGATAAAAAGTACAACCTTATTAATAAACAGAGAAATGAAAATTAAACCATAATGAGATACCACTATTTACTCGCCTTAATGTCCAACATAAAATAAAATGGAGAATTTCAAGTTAGGGAAAGGATAAGAGAATTAGATCTCTCCCATGCTGTTGATAGCAATATAAATTAGTACAAACACCTGGCAGTAACTACTAAGGCCGAATATTACATATACTTTGATCCAGCAATTCTACTCTTAGGTACATACCCAACAGAAATCCATTCATGTGTACACCAAGTGACATACATAAGAATGCTCACAGAGGTTTTATTTATAACAGCCCTGTTAGGGCTGAAATTGTGCTTCCCCAAAATATATGTTAAAGTCCTAATCCACAGAATATGACCTCGTTTGGAAATAGGACTGTAGAACATAAAACTAATTAAGATGACATCTTGCTAGAGTAGGATGGGCCCTTCATTCTATGTGGCTGGTGTCTTTATAAAAAGAAAAGACACACAGGGGGAAGATGTTCATGTGCCTATGGAGGCAAAGATTGGAGATCCAATTACAATCCAAGGAATGCCAAGGATTGCCAGCAAACATCAGAAGCTGGAAGAGGCAAGGAAGGTTTCTCTTCTACAGGTTTCAGAGGGAGCATGGCCTTGCCATTACCTTGATTTCAGACTTGTATTATCCAGAACTATGAGCAATAAATTTCTGTTGTTTTAAGACACTCTGTTTGTGGTTCTCTGTTACAGATTCCCTAAGAGTCTACTTTAAGTCCCGAAGTAGAAACAACCCAAATATATATCAAGAGTAAATTAGATAAATTTATCATGGTATATTCACAAAACAGAATACTATACAACAATAAAAATAAATTAAATATGGCTACATGCAAAAAACAACCATAAACGTTAGTGAAAGAAGCCAGGTACCAGAGAATACATACTATATAATTCTATTTAAAATTCAAAACAGTCAAAATAAATCTATGGTATTAAATGTCCAGATAGTGATGACATTAAAATAAGAAAGAGAGTATAATGGTTAACCAAGGGTGACTTCTGATGTCCCATTTCCTAACTTGGATAAGGATTATATACAGAAATGTTCCCTTTGTGAAAATTCATTGTATACTTATTTTACAAGTTTGTATATTTATATTATAATTCAATAGTGGTAAATTAAAGGTAAATAATATCTATAGTATATTTGAAATATAATTCACTAAAGAAATAAAAAACTTGATACAAACAAAGATAAATGTATTTAATCATGTTACTCCTGTGTGTTTTCCCCTTGTAATGCTGCAAGTGATGTTAAATAGTCATACTATTGAAGTAACAGAGGATAGTAAGTTTGGGGTCAGAAATAACATCTTGTTATTGGGCAGTTCATCTGAACATACTATCGAACATACTACCCACAATTCCTATTGTCAGTCTAAATGAAGTATTTCAGGCCTGGGCACTGTGGCTTATGCCTATAATCCCAGCACTGTGGAAGGTTGAGGTAGGAGGATCCCTTGAGGTCAGGAGTTCAAGACCAGACTGAGCAAACATAGTGAGATCCAGTCTCTACAAAAATAAAAAAATAAAAAATAAAATAACAAATAAATAAATAAATGAAGTACTTCAGTCTTCCACTCACAGGTTAAGGTGCTTTTGGGCCCCACATTCTGGTCCATGACCCGTGAAAGAAGAGCAGAAGTTATAGCAGTTCGAATTATTGAAATCATTTATAAGCATGTTGAAGGCATACATAATTGGCTTGTCATTAAGAACCAAGTCTAGAGTCACATTTTCTTGGGTCCAGATTCCTCTTCTATCACACAATAGCTGTGAGAATTTAGGCAAACTATTAAATACTTGACTACATCTTAATATGAAAAATTTCCCTAGCAAAACTATAAAGTACATAATTTGATTCATTATGGAGAAAGAAGAAAATTTGGGTTAAGACAAAGGAAAAATTTAGGCTAAGGAGAAAGGAGGAAACTTAGGCTGAGACAGATTAAATAAGGGTAATTAGGTCACGTAGCAAATTGTGTTGACAGAGTAGAGACAACTGAAATTTAATTTCAGAGCAATTTGAATCTGAAATGTGACCTTTCCATATTGTCATGCTGGGTGAAGCCTAGCTATTACCTCCTATGATATGCTTTTCCTTGATTACCCAAATTTAAACTCCCTAAATTTTGTGCAAGCTTCTGTCATAGTATTTGTCACACTATTTTGTTATTTATCTGTGACCATCTGTTACAGATACCACAGACAGACATCAATACCCCTCTGTGAGCCCCAATAAAACAGGAGATCCTTCAGGCTAAAGATCTTTTATACCTATATTCCCAGTCTTCAGCACTATGCTTGCACAAAAGTAAATGATCGAAAAAGATGGAAAAATTGAATATAGTTGGATGAGTTATCAGATGTTTAGAAATCAAAACATACATTCCATGAATTTGAAACATATGCATGTCATTATGCCATGTTTCTAAATGCCCTATGAACTAATCCCTTACATGTGAAAATATTTTTGTCTCTAGCAAGTATTTGACTGTTAGGCACCTTCTTGTTTAGAACAAGAAAACACATTGACTGAAATGATAGGCCAGGATTGTCACGGATTTCCAAAAAATTTTGAAAACAAAATAATCTGTGAAACGCTATATGTTAAAATTGCGTATTTAGAAAAAGAATATTTTTCAAGCATGGGGAAAGGATGAAATGTATAATTTTTAGTGGACTGTAGAAAGAGGTATGGCTTCTAATCTGGTATGTTTATGAGGTAATCAAAGACACCTTTTTGATGTTAGATGTGTTGGAAGTATAAAAAAATGATTTTCAAATATGAGAGAAAAGTATTTGAAAAATCAAAAGAAACGAAGGGGCTAATCCTGGAATGCCGTATAGTTCTGCATTTTTAGTGGATCCTGATCAATGCATTCATTTTGTTTTCAAATCTACAATTTGGCTTCTTTATAACAAACTCTAATATTCAGAATGAGGAAAACAAACTTAATGATGCTTTTCACCTTACAGCTCTCCTCATTACAATACAAAGTATTCCTCCAAATTTTCTATAACTGAACATTTATCTGAGTTGGTAATTCGATCGTCATTAAAACTACTCTAAAAGTTGAAAGAGTTCATTAATTCTAGTCTAATAAGAACTTTTCCTCCTTATACTGGATTCAGTTATCCAGTTATACTGGATAAATACAGCCATGTGTCGCTTAATGATAGGGATATTCTCTAAGTCATGTTTCATTGGGTGATTTCGTTATTGTGTGGCCATCCTAAAGTGCTCTTACACAAACCTGGATGGTGCAGCCTACTGTGCACCTAAGCTATAGAGTATAGACTATTGCTCCTAGGCTACAAACTTGTACAGCATATTACTGTACTGAATACTGCAGGAAATTTTAACACCGTGGTAAGTATTTGTGTATCTAAACATAGAAAAAGTACAATAAAAATATGGTATAAAAGATTTAAAAATATATACACTTGTATAGGGTACTTACCATGAACGGAGTTTGCAGGACAGGAAGTTGCTCTGAGTAAGTCAGTCAGTGGATGGTGAGTGCTAGGACATCATTGTACACTATTGTAGAATTAAAAAATATTGTATACTTAGGCTACACTAAATTTATTTTTGAAGTCTTTCTACAATAATAAATTAACCTGAGCTTACTGTAACATTTTTACTTTATAACCTTGTTTTAAACTTTTTAACTCTCCTGTAATAAGACATAGCTTAAAACACACATTGTACAATTGTACAAAAATATTTTCTTTCTTTACTTCTTTATTCTATAAGCTTATTTATTTTAAAATTTTTTAAACTTTTTATTTCCTTTTTTAATAAAAACCAGGACACAAATACACACATTAATCTAGGTTTATACAGGATAAGAATCATCATTATCACTGTCTTCTACCTCCACATCTTGTCCCACTGAAAGGTTTTCAGGGATGGTCACAGGCATGATGAAACTGTCATCTCCTATAATAACAGTGACTTCATCTGAAAGACCTCCTGAGGGTCTTTCAGGGACCTGCCTGATGCTGTTTTACAGTTTACTCTTTTTTTTTTCTAAGTATGAGGAATACACTCTAAAATAACAATGAAGAGGTGTAGTATAGTACATACATAAACCAGTAACACAGTCGTTTATTTATCAAGCGTCATGTACTATATGTGATTGTATGTGCTATGCTTTATACAACCGGCAGCACAGTAGGTTTGTTTACACCAGCATCAACACAAACTCATTAATGATGTGTTGTGTTATGACATTTCAATGGCTACAATGTCACTAGGTGATAGGAATTTTTCAGCTTCATTAAAATCTTATGGGACCACTGTCATAGATGCAGTCCATCCTTGACCAAAGCTTATGTGGCATGTGACTGTAATTTAAATAGTGTCATTTGGGACCTGTACCGGATTTGCAGATTCTACATAGGATAAGATATGATCACTGATCTAAAAACTTCTTTTTTTTAAAAGATATATAAGTAAAATTCATTTTATCCTTTAGAAGGACGGAAAGAACGAGAGAGAGAGACAGGGGTGGAGGGCAAGAGAGCAGGGCGATGGCGTGGCATCCCAAAGAAAGAGAAGGGAGATGCCAGTAACTAGGCCAATTGGCTGGCTGCTTGTATGAGGAGGAAAGGAAAAATAGTTAATTGTGGCGAATAGTTAATTCCTGTGACTTGCCCTGTCCTCTGGTTCTCCTCTTCTTAACTGCAAGCAGGTAATGGAATCTGCCCGGTGAAGCTGCTGCATCAGTTCCCTTTGCTCTCGGGATACAGTGACCTTGCCCTCAAGATATGATTTTGGATTGGGTTTGATGTCTGGAGATTGTCCCCCTTGCTGTCATCCACAAACTTCTCAGGAACTACTCCAGGTTATAAAAACAGATGCTAAAAGGCAGTTTTAGTCAATAGGCCTAGCAACTATAAAAAAAAAAAAAAAACCAAACAAAAAAAACCTTACATTTCCTTTTGTCTGCTGGGCTCCTTTGAGACTTTGTGAAAAGGGAGCTCAGCTTGGCACCTGTTAGCTGGGTGGAGAGGGAGGGAGAGAGCAGAGAGATAGCAGAGAGCTGATTTATTTGCTCACAAGATCCCCCGTCCTTTCACTGCCCCCTTCCTTTGGTTAAATTAAATTTCTATTAAAAAAATGAACTCAGGAAACTGGGGATCATGGATGGAGGTCTCTTTTCTTCTGTAGCTGCTTCCTGCAGACTCAGAAGTGATGCAATGTCTCTACTTCATTGAGTTCATTTGGGTCATTAATGGGAAGGATTGAAAACAGAGGGTCTTGAAAGCTAGGTTAGAGGTGGTGTGAGGGTTTCACTGGAGAGAAATAGTCAGGGCCTGAGTGGTTCCCTATGAATGTTACTAGATAGTGGAGAATGTGGGGTCTAGAAATTAGAGCTAAAAGTAGAGCTGCTAGGGGCCTTAGCCAAGAAATTTAAGATTACGCATGATGAGAAGAGTTCACGGTTTTGAGAAAGTTCTGAGCCTTTTGGACTGTAAGCAGATATAGCTGTCATAGAGCGCCCACAGTGAAGAATGGAAAATAAGGTTATTATTATTAGGGTTCCCAGCACCGGCAAAGGACTGACCAGCCTGGTACGTAAGCTGGGCTGTGGTGGCATTCATAGAGTGACCCAAGAATTATAAAGAGAAAGCAAAGGGCGATAGGAGCCATATATACCACAGCATATTATCGGAGCCTGTATCCATAGTGGGAAAGGACTTTCAGGGAGTTCGCCGTGGGTGAGAGCAGGTTCGGGAGGGTCTATAGGTTTGAGTCTGGAGAGATGACTCTAGGACAGATGACTCTAGTGTTACAGCAGAGTTAACCAGGAATAGACCGAGATGCACACAGAAATATGGCAAAACAGGTTTATATATGCCGGCGGGCCCAGAGGGGGATTTTTCCTCCCAATTTCTGAGCCCTGAATAAAGAACGTATCAGTCTTTTACACATTTTGCTTGGGGCACAGTTAATGAGTGAGGAAGTGGGGCATAGTTACAATGAGGTCATTCTTTAGTGGGGGCAGGGTCCGGAGCAACCTTAGTTCCAGGTACAGAGTTCCTATGGAATGTCTTCCTGTCTTATCTCACCTTAGCAGGAGTTGTTGCAGTCGGTTTATAGCTGCTTAGGGAAGACAATGGGGTAGAGCCCTGGCAGTGGAATTTTCCACTACACTAGGACAGGATTCCCAGAAGCTCATCTGTAGTTATAGAAGCAGCAAGAATTATTTAAAAGGACCTTTTTTTAAGGTTGAAGGGGACCCAGTTTGTCCTGGGAAATCCTTGAATATAATCTTGTCTCTAGGCTGTTAAGTGTTGCGGCCCCTTTAAGAAGTCACCCAGCGAGTTCCATCGCTGGCAGGTAGGCGCCAGGTGGGGGTGGAATAAAAGACTACAAGGGAACCGAACTGAACTTATTAATTCCATTTCTTGAAATTGGTTTTTACAATTTTATATGCCTGTCCCTTTTGTGATAGTCCTTATGTCTAGAGAGGATGAATAAGTTTAGGCCCGGCAGAATTTAATAATTTTAAATCCTGGAGATAACTTTGTTATTTACTTAATATTTTCATGGCTTTGGGAAACAAAGCAAGAGAATTAGCAATATTTTAAATAAGAGTTATAAAAAAATTTAGTTCTTTCCATGATATTTTTAAAGAAGCAAATCTTGGACCACAGTTACCACAAGCTGTTATTTAAGAAGAATTAAAGTAAAATAATAACCGTCCATGGATGGTAAAAATCGTATTATATTCATGGTTATAGATGTAAAGGAGATTTTGTTATTTTTGTGACACACAATTTTAGTATATATAATTATTATTGATAATGTATATCAAGGCCTACTCAAACTTTAGGAATCTCACATAGCCTTGGGGCAGGTATTTATAATATATTCATATAACTGTAACTCAAAGAAAGTGAAATACCATCTTGACAATGCTTTTCTATATGGTTTAATATGTGAATTTTCAGGGCCTCTGTTTCCCTCTCCTACCCCCTATCTTCAGAGTGAAAGGTAAAATACAACCCCCCTGTGGATTCCAAAGCTTCTCTGTCTGCTGGGAGACAAGGTCTTTGCCCACCCCTTTGTGTGCTTCCCAATTACCTGCGCTGGGAAAAGATCTTATGGATTCCTTTCTGACTTCTGGAAGAAGCTTAACTGGAACTTCATATGCAAATTTTCCCTTTCCTTGCTGCGCTCTGAGCTGTCAAACTATAGAACTTTCTGCCTTGCTTCACCTAAAATATCTATCTGTCTATATGTATGTCCATATATGTCATATGTATGTAATGTTTCACTACCAAAATATGTAAAAGAGCTCTAATTAATTGGCTTTAAGAAAAAGTAAGCTTACATCAAATTTTATTAAGAACATAAGAAAAAACTCAAATGATTTTTAGTTCATGTGACCTTGGTAACCTTTGATAAATAAAACTAGTCTTAAAATTGTTGTTAAAGTTTAAATGTTTAAGATCATAATTAATACATCGATGAAAGTAACTACATCTGAGATGGCCACTGATAAGTCATACTGTAGAAAACTTTCTTTGCCTCTTTGGTGACTGGCCTGAGAGAGACAAGATTTTATGCTTTGTCAAAATAATCCCTGTGTTATCTTTGTTGGATCTTGACTAACTAGAAAAACTGAAATTTGAGGGTGAAAGTTTACACACATTTTCTGTCTACATTGACCTTAAGGTCTTCTAAAGACTGTCACTCTTGGTTAAATAAAAGTTACTGTTTTATAAGTGACCTGAGATTCTATTTAAACAAATGTTTTAAACCTGGAATATTTGACAGACTTTCCAAGAAAATTCTGGATTTGTTTTTTTAACTTCAAACTAGCTTTTAATAGTGGAGACACTAAAAGCCCATGATCCAAACATTTTTAATTCTGTCTATTCTTTAAACCACTTTTAAATCACTTTTAACTCCTCAGCTAGTATCTGAAATGAATTACAAATGTTGTAAATATAAATAAGTCAACAGATAGTTAAGGAAATTGATGATCATATTCTAAATGTGTGCTAGATTTATCAACCAAAATTTATTTAGAGAAAAATAAAATTAAGTATAAAGACTTCAAAGTCAACTTAGTTATTACCCTAAAGTTCAGTAAAACCCAAACCTTCCCTTTTAGCAAGGAAGTCTCACTCTTGGTTCAGCTGAATATGCTGTTAATATTTAATATCTAATAACAATAAAAGACATAGAAAGTAGGAAATTTATAACTTTCAGTTTAATTAAGAAAAAGTTGCTAGAATCGCTACTTTAATCAAGAAATCCAGATGGCTCCAGATTTCAGGCATGAAATTTGCTGCACCTTTAGAGGTGTCGTCTAGGATATGTTTCCTCTTTTAAAATCATCACAGATGTTCTCTACCAGAGAAAAACAGCCATGGAACACACCCAGTGACTTAGGAGAAATTCAATTTCTGAAAGTACATTTTATTAAGTTCCAGGAACAGTCTTAATATTATTATTAACTTTCAGGCACAGTCTTAATATAATCTGGCATCTGGTTTAATTGTTGAGGAGCAATGATTTCTAATGACCCAAACATCCCAGTTTATTGACCTATTTTTTTTCAAGTGCGTTTCAGCACAGCAGAGTCTTGTCTTTTTGAAATAGTAATGATAGTCCTTTGAGGACTGTGATCCCTTTCCTCCTCCCAGTGTCCTAGCATCTGCAATTTGTTGTTCATATTCCTCCAGGATTTATATTAGATACTGCAAAAAAAAAAAAAAAAAAAACTTCCCAATTGTTGAGTCTTTCAGAATGAAACCTGCAGAAACCAGCCACTGTACTGAGGCCCACAACCTGTATACCAAGTTATTAAACACTAGAAGGAACCCAAACAAAGAGCGCTTTAGCTTTTTAGCTGCTGGGTTTATTGTTGCTGTTCTCATTGTGGTTTTTTTCATTTTGTTTTGTCTTTGCTATAACCATTGGCGATAATTCTCAGAATGCCAAAAATGTCCCCTGGTTATTATGAATACAATATTTCAAAAACAAAACTCCTGCCTTTGCTTTTCACTCCATCTACTTTTAAGCTTCTGAATCTCTTGGCTTTATCTTGTCTTTTGCCTCCACATTTATCGCTTAGACATGAAAACAGAGCTCAGCTACCCTGGTTTCCTCTCCAGTGACCCCAAGGACATGGTCTGCACTTCCCCAGTGCTCCTGCCTGCAGGATGCAGCAGCTTCAGGATTAGAGACCACACCCCAGCATTGGCTAATGCAGACTTCACTTGATCCTTCCTGGAGGATGGGCAGGTAGAGGTCAGACCTCAGTAGGTGTTCCAATAAACTTTTACTTTTCCTGTCACTTGAGTATTCTTTATGATTTTATTTTTCCATCACAAAATTGAATTGAACTATTTTCCTGATATATCTAATTGTGATATATAGTCTAATTATGATAGCTAATTTAGAGAATGTGACTGTATTCTCAATAGCATCTTTTATAGATTTAAAACAATTTAATTTTTAAGATTAAAAAGCTCCCTATAAAATACTTAAGTCAACGAAAATATTTGGGATAATCTGAGGAGAGATAAAAATATGAACAAGAAAAATTGGCATGCAGTGATAATTGACACCACCCTGAAGACAGCGGAGGTTTTAATACACCAGAGTAGGATAAGGACTGTGACTTCTGACTTACAGTCCTCCGCATTCTAATCCTTGTCCTTCCTCTGAGGCTAACTAGTGATGGAACACTGAGCTAATTATTTTATCATCTTTGGGCACTGATATTTCTCATTTGTAACATAAGGAATTGAAATATATTACTCATAAAGTTTTTCTAATTTTAACGGTCTATAATTCCATAAACCATTGTCTTGTAGTCCTGAGTATGTATTAATGTGACCCTCATGATAGTGGTGAGCTAATGACAGCAGTTTCTTTTTTTTTTTTTTTTTTGAGACAGAGTCTCACTGTGTTGCCCGGGCTAGAGTGCCGTAGCGTCAGCCTAGCTCACAGCAACCTCAAACTCCTGGGCTCAAGCGATCCTCCTGCCTCAGCCTCCCGAGTGGCTGGGACTACAGGCACACACCACCATGCCCGGCTAATTTTTTTCTATATATTTTTAGCTGTCCGATTAATTTCTTTCTATTTTTGGTAGAGACGGGGTCTCGCTCTTGCTCAGAGCTGGTCTCGAACTCCTGAGCTCAAATGATCCGCCCGCCTCGGCCTCCCAGAGTGCTAGGATTACAGGCGTGAGCCACCGCGCCCGGCCTACAGCAGTTTCTAATGCAGTAAGAAGCATCTGTTTTTAGCTAATGTCAGGTAAATGAAACTGGTTTCTAGAACTACAGAGGAATAACTGTAGGAAAGAATTATTATAAAAAACATCCATTGGTAAATTTACTGGTATCTTGATATATTCACATATAAAAAATAAGAAAATAATTGTAGCTATAAGGTCAGGCAAAAATGAATCCAGAGCATAACAAATTATAAAATCTATAATGTTAGCTTAAAAGACCCCAGTCCATCCTGTTTCCTTTTCTTCATTCTATGTCTCTTCCTTCCATGTCCCTGAGACAACCAGGTCTCTGATAAGCTTAGGAATTTTTGTTCAATCAAACCCCAGACTCAAAAAAAGATGTGATAAAATCGGTTATATTACTATGCAAATATTAGCTGCCATCTTGATGTACTCCTGCTTTAAGAGGTTTATGAATTAAAAGTTGTTAAATATATCCTCTATATGATCCAAGAATTCCACTTTTAGTTATATACCCTGGAGAAATTCTTACATATATATATATTCTTACATATATATATATATATATGCATATATATATATATATGCATAGACATCATATATCAAAATATCCAAGGAGCCATTGTAACAGCCAAAAATCGGAAGCAATCTGTTTTTCAGTGAACAGGAGAAAGGCTAAATTGTAATATATTCATATAATAGAACAAAAAACATGTGAAATAAGGGAATTAAAGCACATACATCAATATAGATGACTTATAAATATAATATTGAGTGAAATAGAAATCAAGTTAAAAAGTTTTACAGAACTCGATACCATTTATATAAAATTTAAAAATATGTAGAATAATATAATATTATAGAAACTACATATTTTATTGTATACATAAATGCAGACTCTAATCCATAAAAGCATATTGCCATATATTTATATAAAGTTTAAACACATGCAAAATCATACTGTGTGTATGTCTATACAGAGAGAGATTTTAAATATCTATTCATATATCTACATATATTTTATAATATTTTCATATTTTGAAATATTTTATGCACTTCCCATGGAGGAGTCAAGGTGAGGGAGGTGCTCCTAAATTCATATATAGTTTGATATAAAGATTGTCATATAAGTGTATAGTCAGCTCTTTTATTGGTATTTTTCATAGAACTAAGTAGATGAGTCAAATAAATGTTTACAAAGTAATAAAGAACATAAATAACCTCTTTGAGTTAAAAGAAGACAGACAAATACACCAGCTGATATTTCTCAAACATATTTTTTCTATATGGTAGAAATTATTACATCATATCTTGAATTGTAGCTTTTTAAATTAAACTTTAGAATTTACCTAGCTCTGAGCACTAGGTTTCATTTATCACTATATTTAATCAAATAATTTCTGTATCTTTATCAACGTTTCTATGTATTCTCAAAACATGTTATGAGTAGACCACGTAGCACAATTCTGCACAAATGGTAGTTTTCAATAAATAATCATAGATTGATCATGAATGTATGCCTTTATACTCTAATCAAATAAAATCTAATGCAATATAAATTATATGACACTTTTAAAAATGTAATTTTTGTCAAGATGAAAGAGAACTGGAGTTTAAATAATAAATGTAACTATCCTAACATATCAAAAGCAAAAAGTTCAGCAGATTTTATTAGAGTGAAATGATTCAAACTTTTAAGTTGTAGACAGCAGAAATGGAGCATGAATAGGTTAAGATATTTCATCACCTTACAATGATGGAAAACAAATGCCTTTGGAAGAAAATACAAAAGAATATTTTTCTTGTTATTCACACCATTCTATACTCCTGTCTCTTGTTTTCTAAGTATGATTACAGGAATCACAATATGAATTTCAATAGATACAAAAACAAGATCAGCCTCTCAAATAATGCTTAAAAGAAACTCGCTTTGGCAACCTATCTCATAAAAAAAGTTTGGAATTTTTAATTAACATAAGATCCGTCTGAACAAATAATAGTTATGGCTTTTAAATGGCTAGGCGTATCCTCAGCTGCAAAAAGGGAACTAGAACTCTAGGTCATCCACATTAATTGAAATTTTCTGTTCAGTAGCTGGAGAAATGTATTAAGAGCAAACCTGGCAACTGAGACTATATCCACAAATCCAGAGAAGGGTGCTCGAGATGATAAGGAGATCTAATCATTATAGCAGGAAACACTCAAAGAAAGAAAGCAAACTTATGTAAGAGCTTGTGACAACCAACGTAAAAGACTTAAGGTAATTTTAACAACTATCTTCTAGCATTTGATGGCTGCCAGTGTGTTTGTTCAGTTTTGCTTCACAAATAAGAACATCAAAAGTTGGGCGGAAGTGATAGCTTTTAACTCACAGTGTGTGTGGTAGATTCAATTTTTGTTCCAATTCTTCATTCCTTAATATATACTCACACTTTGTCATGTGATCTGGCAATTCCTGTCACTGGAGGCAGAGTATATTTCCCTGCCTCATTGATTTTGAGCTCTTCGGCCAGTGGAATTTGGGTAATGTGACAATGAGCTAGTTTAGAGCCTGTCCTATGCCTTCAGTGGCATTGCATGTTTCTGTTCACTCCTCTTGTTCTTCTACAATTGCTATGAGAAGTGGCTCAATGATCCAAGGAGGATATAACCCGGGAAAACCCAGCCCCAACCTTGAACCTGGAGCCAAGCCCAGTGACTCAGGTCAGACTTCATGTTAATTGACTCTAAAATCTCTTAGATTGATTTTTTCTGCAGTGATGCTTTTTGAACTGCTCCAAGAACATGGTTTTGCTTGATCAATATAGTCACTATTTCACATACTAGCTACTACAAGGGCTTATTTAGGTATAGTAATTTTAAACAATGGGCATTTGGATGTTAAAAAATTGCATCCTCAACAAGTTTATTGTAAGGCATTTGACAAGACATATCCAAACCCCTTTCCTGACCCTCAACCTATCTATTGATCCTATTATTGATCCTTACCCCATCCTAACCTCCACACGAAATACGTCCCCAGTGTCAATCATGTTATTGTTAATTGGCTATTATCAAAGGCTATTATAGATAATATAGATTGAAATTTCAGATTGGATTGATGTAGATGATTACATTCAGTACTTTACCTATTTATTTTTGTAGTTATTTATATTAATGAGCAGTACTTTGACTAATTGCTATCAACGTGCACTACATCTTAATAAAATAAAGATTAGTGGTTTAGGTGAGAAAATCACTGTATTCTACTAGGAGAAGTTTGGCCCTGTTATACAGAAATGCGTTGTATCACATAAGCAATTATAAATGACTGTGTAAGTCATTATCTCTTTTAAGGTTCACAAAAATATAATATATACTATTTTCAACGTTTTATAGATAAAGAAATTGAACCACTTTCGGGTTAAATGATTTTCCTAAATTCATATAACTCGTAATGGGAGAACCAAAATTCAAATCCTTTCAGACTGAGAATAGAAACCTGCTCTTTACCAACAAACTCCACTGCTTTCATAATATGAGATATGAGACCATCGCATACTCTTTTATTTTATAACAATCTCAAGCCATCTGCCTTGCCAGCTAATTAGGTTAAAACTGAAATTCACAACTAAGCTTAAGGGATGGGATTATTAGGAGTGAAATGAAGCTCAGGGATGATTAGTTAACTTTTACGGATGGAATGAAGGTGCTAATGGACCCATTATTTATATTTTAAAAATGATAAACAATGACTTATTCTTCTAAGGTCATGAAATAGGTAATAATTTCAAAATATTTTCAGGGATTAAAAGCAACAACCACAAAAAAAGCATGCATCCATTCTCGAAATTTAGTTTTTCTGGCTGATGTGGAAATTTATATGTCCATGTAATATAATGACTTTAACAATAGTGCCCCCATAATGTTTATCTCAATGAGCTAACTATGCACTATTATCATGAATAATTTTATGAGATGAATACATTTTAATGATAATGTGTTTATATAAATCAATACACTAAATGCTTAAATACATTATGTTGTTTGATCATCACAAAAATCTTATGAGAAAAATGATAATATTAATCCATGTTATGAAGAGGGAAGAGAAGTTTAGAGAAGCTGGGTAACTTATCTCAGGTAATACAACCTATAGGTGTCAGGCAGTTAGTTTGCTAACCAAGGCTATCTACCTATCACTGTTGCCTTAACTAGTGCTGTACTACCTCTGCTTATAACTTAAGTTCCCACAGTTTAGAGTATCATGGGGACACAGCATTTATTTTTATGAGATCCTATGTCAACACTATCCCCTGGAGTAATGCCCGAGTGGCCTTCACATAGCATACAATGTGAATGGCACCTCCTAGAGCTGTGGTGTGCATCGAGGCAGAACTGCATAAACTTGGAATTTCCATCAGATATTCTTATGTATTTAAAAGTGGCCTTCATTCAACTAGTGCATTTCCAAGTCATTAAGAAATAAACATCTTTGTATTAGATCAGAATACAGGACAATACCAAATAAGATCTTACTATTGTTTGTCTTTCTTTCTGTGCAGTGTTTGAATAAGAAGGAAATGGGAGGCATTCTTAGTTTCTATTCCACAAACATCAAGAGAAAGAAACATAGTCTAATGAGCAAACAAACAAAAAAACCCTTGTGGACACAGTTTGGTTAGAATCCTTCAGAGGTAATTGCAGACATTTTTATGCTTGTAATTCTTCACAAGAAAAAAGAGAGGAAAAAATGATCACAGCAGGAAGGTGTAGACTTTTATTGGATCGGTCCCCTGGGGAGCTGATTTGAGGCAGGAGCAGTTGTCGGCTTGCTCCTGCCTTAGACAATACTCAGATCAATTCTGTGGCACAGCCCCTGGAAAGAGCCCAGTGAGGCAATTTACTAATTCCTAAGCAGAAGGCACAGGGTTGGCTTTATGGATTTTTATAGAAGAAAAGTAAGAGTCATCACATAAAATCCTGTTGCTTCATCACAAATACAGATACTATAGAGTCATATTTTTTTCAAGACTGACATTCCAAGTGGGACTAGTCTACCTGAAATCCAGGAGGCAGAGAAGTACATTTTCAGTCTTTCTTCCTTACCTCACCCACTCTATAATCACTTTATCTCGCCAGGGACCTTCATGTTGCCTAATGAAGCAGCAGTTCTCAGCCCAGTCCTCTTCCTCACACCTGCCATTAAATTTCCCCTTTAGGAATTTTTTTCTTTTTAATTCCCTAACTCTAATGTATTAATAATATAATAATATATATATGTATTTTTAACAGATGCTCACTTATGACAGATGTGGAAGTAGAGACACCAGACCAAACCCTAAGAGACAGAAACCTTAGGACAGTGGACATTTGATCTAATCCATTAACGGTCAAAGTTGTATTTGAAAAGCCCTTCCCAAAAAAACTTTGTGCCCAAGCTCTTCAGATTTAACAGTGGTTTTCAAACCAAAAATTTAAAAAGTTAAACTCTAAAATTAACCTGAAAATCACTACCAGTTTCTCCTACATGAAGAGGGAGTACAGACGTTTTCTGACTTAACCATGGTTTGACTTACGATTTTTTGACTTCATGACAGTGTGAAGGCCATGTGCATTCAGAACTGTGCATCAAATTGTGAATTGTGATTATTTTTCCCAGGCTAGCAATATGTGGTATCATATTCTCTCATGATGCTAGGTAGTGGCAGGGAGCCTCGCGATCACGAGGTAAAGAATTTATGCTCTCCAATGTACTAACGTGTTGCCAGATGATGTTGCCCGGCTGCAGACTAATGGAAATGTTCTGAGCACGTTTAAGGTAGGCTACGCTAAACTAAGCTATGAAGAGGTGTATTAACCGCATTTTCTACTTAACTGTATTTTCATGCTGAGAAGGGTCTTGTAAAGGGATTTTTGCTTTAGGAAGCAAATTAGCCTGAATAACCCTTATGATTTATATCATCTATTTTTATTAAAACAGTCAAATATAAATATATTTAATCAAGAAAGTATATATTCCTTTTGAAAAATTACAAAATAAAATAAGTGCTTAGGAATGCTTGAGTACATATTTTTAGGCTTGCTAAAATACAAATTTTATTTACCAGATTTTCCTTGTCCTTTGATCATAATTTCTGCATTCACACAACAAATATTCACAGAGGACATGAAGATAGCACTCAGTTAGCCATGAGTGAGGTATCTCTGCAGGCTGGTCACCCACAGAATGAGAGACCCTGACCTGAGATAGCAACTTCAATGAGAAGGGTAGAGGTTGATGCCCCAAGATGTGGACAATAATGAACAAATAACCAGTAATTTAGTTAGACTAGGGAGAAGTAAATGACCAGAAAGGACTCAGGTCTCAAAACTGTGAAATCCTAGAAATCTTTGGAAATATTGTAAAGGTAGTAGTTAACATGGACTCCGCAAGCTGAGTTAAATATTTTTGAATAAGCCTAAAGCAACTTTGAGTCCAGGTATGGCGGAAATGTCCAGTGCCCATAAAGTCCACAAAAGACTGGAGCAAGAATGGATGAATAATAAGCTTGTGAACTTTGATACTGAATAGATAGCTTCTATTCCTCATAATATGCTATTGGGGGGCCAATGGCTTTGCTATAGGCAGGGAGAAGTGTAGTCCTCCCAGGATTGATCATAATTTATGGAAGTTTATTATTTAAACATGACCTCAAATGTATACCTCCTTTTCCTACATCCTGTACCTTGGGCATTTTTTTGTCTGTTTTTTAGTCAAAGTAAATACTACAGTGAAAGTCCATATGACATTTTCAAACAATAGGAAGAAAGATACAAGCATTCTTCAGCATTATTCAATTATAGACCACCACAATAAAGCAAATATTGCAGTAAAGCAAGTCTTACAAATTTTTGGTTTGCCTGTGTATAAAAAAGTTATGTTTACACTATACTACTGTAGTCTATTAAGTGTGCAGTAGCATTATGTCTAAAAATATCTGAGCCTTCAGGGAGTCCATAGCTCCTCAAAACTTTTACAACAGTAACATCAAAGATTACTGGTCAAAGATCATGATATGGATACAATAATAATGACAAAGTTTGAAATATTGCAAGAATTATCAAAATGTGACACAGAGATGGAATGAGCACATGACGTTGGAAAAATGGTGCCAATAGACTTGCTTTATGTAGGGTTTCCCACAAACTTTCAATTTGCAAAAAACGTAATATCTGCAAATCGCAATAAAGCAAAGCACAATAAAATGGGGTAGGCTTGTACCTATTTCCTCTTTACGGTGTTTTTCTAAGCTCATAGTTTCCGAGAAGGGAATTTCTTCAAAAGGAAAAAATGCTCCACTATTTATTTATGGTATTTTGCTATTAAGATGTTAAATCTTCTTCCTCTTTTTTCTGCCTTTATTGTATCAGTCCCTCAATTTGTTCTTGGTCTTCTACACCTAAACTTTAACTTAACTTGAATAGACATAGAGTACTTACCTTATTTTTTCCTTAACTAGTGTATTACCTGTATACATGATGGCTTTAAATGCAAAGACCTGGACCGGGTGGACAAATACTTTATCCATTTATAGCAATTTGAACGTCAAGGGGAGAATTGGAATGGAGCATACAATCACTCAGGGATGATTTTCCTACCTTCTGCTTTTGCCCAAAATGAAGGAAATTGAACTTGAGCATCGAATTTATAAGATGCATTCATGTAACCATCATTTCATGTAAAAAATACTGAACTAGATAACTGTAATGAAATAGACACTGAAGAACAGGCAGGTCAAATCAATAACGTAAAAATCTGTTGTGAACCCCCAGCCAGTTCTCAAAAGTTAACCTTCTTGTTGCCTCCTGGGTATGTGCTGACCCACAGAGACCTGGCCAAAACCACTACTTAAAAATGAAAGTAGATTAGATGCAAAAGAAAGCACTCACACACACACACACACACACACACACACACACACACACACACGCCCTTTTCTTTAACAGTAGGCTTTGAACATAATCTTAGCTATTTTCTGGTACATTCCCCATGATTTTCCTGAGAACATTTTGAAACATATTCCTCAGATTTACTAATGACCTGCTAATGAACTGACACTGACTGTACTTATGTAAATTATGGAGTTGCTGAACCTGGAATTAAAGTTTAGTACATTTCAAGGATATGAAATCAATCTTTCTGATATTAATAACTGTCACCTACATGCCCTTCACATCCCTGTTACTTCCATGGTCCTTCCACCTTGATGAGTGTCAGAGATGACCTTGAAAGCCTGGACATTTCCAGGCACGACTAAACCATTTTCTGTATATACTGGTTTCTAAGCTCAAATGGTTTTCTCCAGTTCAGTTACTTGTGGTTAAAAATGCCCAGGTAGACAGATCACTGCAATCATAATGGCCAAGAGTGGAAGTGAAGGAAAAGAGAAGCTATTCCCACAGAGGTTAGGCTACAGCAACTGAAAATGAAGAAGGCAGCAGTGCAGCCTGCCAGACAGAAGGCACGTGACAAAGAATGTGAAGGAGACAGTTATAAAGAGGGCCTCAAGTTCCAGATATCTGCTCAAACTAGTCAACCACTCAGCAGATATTTCCTGAACACCCGCAATTGACATGCTTGAAGCTTAGGGCAAATTATGGGGCATGTTTAGTCTCCTAGGTAAAAGTTAGCCTTTTATGAAGTGTCCTTTTGGAAAATTAAGGTTAATATTAAAACTAATGTGACATGCCAAATTAAGAAGTATCTTTTCTTTTCCAGATCCATCAAGCCCTTGTAATTATAATTAAGAAAACAAGACTAGAAATGGAATGAAGCAAAATTTCTACCATAAAAGATAAAAAGAATTAAATGATCTAATCAAGAGGAAAAATGACATATGGTAATATATTTATTTTCCTCAAGGAGTGTCTGGAAACAACCTACCAGGAAACCTCAATTTGCCGGAATAAACACCAAATATAGGTAATATTACAGTCTTTATTTTTCAATTAGTCTGATCCATCTGTATTCCACCATATAGTTAACAACCTATAGAGACAGCCAAAGGCATGCAGAACTTGTTAAAATCTAACTTGGCCATCTTAATCTTTCAATTCCTCATAGATAGATGCTAAGTTTAGCTTCTCTCTCTCTCTTTCTTTCTACCCCCTCTCTCTTCTGCCTTATCAGAATTACATTTGAATACTACTTTTAATTATTTTCTTATACTGAGCAATAGAAGGAACACTGATAAAGATTAGAAAAATAAAATAAATTTGAGACAGTTAAACCTATAAAGAAATATAGTAAAAAATCCTATAAAAATAGTAAAAGTAGGCTGGGCGCGGTGGCTCACACCTGTAATCCTAGATCTCTGGGAGGCCGAGGCGGGCGGATTGTTTGAGTACAGGAGTTCGAAACCAGCCTGAGCAAGAGTGAGACCCCGTCTCTACTAAAAATACAAAGAAATTAATCAGACAACTAAAAATACATAGAAAAAAAAATTAGCCGGGCATGGTGGCACATGCCTGTAGTCCCAGCTACTCGGGAGGCTGAGGCAGAAGGATCGCTTGAGCCCAGGAGTTTGAGGTTGCTGTGAGCTAGGATGATGCCACGGTACTCTAGCCCAGGCAACACAGTGAGACTCTGTCTCAAAAAAAAAAAAAAATAGTAAAAATAGTGAATAGTTTATATTCACTAGCTGTCTGTGCACATCCTTTTATTTTCTTCATAAAACATTGACTAAGTAACCCATTTAGGGATTTTATGTCACACTTACTAAATTGAATAGAGCCCATCTGCCTATGAAAGTAAAGAAAGATGCTGCTACACACAGCTTCCATCATAGGACTCTGCCACGAGAAAGGTGGCATGTGACATGTTACACATGCACCAAAGTCAGCAACAGGTGCATGTTCACAGCTTCTCAGGCCTTGCTACCCTGATGTTCTCCTGGCATACAAGCACGTTTAAAATCAGAAGTGGTAAATAATGAGGGAAAGTAAAATTTTTATGTGAAAGATAGTAGTCAACGCAAGAACCAGCTGGCTAACAGTGCTGAGAAAAACACAAAAAGGCAATATTGCCGGGTTATTAAAGTACTGATTCTTGCACCATAGTGCTTCGTTGAATTCTTGTTCTACTATTTATTAGCTATATGACCTTGGGCAAGCCATTTAGTGACGTTATACCTCAATTTTTTAATCTCTGAAATAGGCTTAACGGTGCCAACTGTATCCCTTTATTGTGAAGATTAAATTATAAAAAATGATCAACTTTTGGCATAAAGTTAGGTCTGTATCAATGTTGTCTTATTTTACCATATGAAGCTATTAAACACGAAAACGTATTCAAAGTTTTAAGTGTGTCACTTTATTTTAGCTCAGTAAAGTAGTTTATGCTCACAGTAAAGATTTTGAGAATCAAAAGCATAATAAATAATGCATAGTATACTCTGTTTAATATAGTGAAACAAATTTAGTTATTTTAGTAAGTAATTTAGAATAGTTTTTCAAAAGAGAATCATAAATAAGAAATACTTTGTTCATTCTTGAGATATATTGAATTCCTCTGAAAAACGATAACTTATAAAGGATAGCTCACTGCTTAATTTTGCTGGAAATGCAGTGCTACATATGAAGATACAAATGGGAGAGAGGTGGAAATATCACTATTGTCAAAATGAACATTCACGGAGAAAATGTGCATATCTTTTGACAGGATATATAGGTGTAGCCCTGAGGAATAATGATCCTCAGTAAAGGTGAGAATACATTGTAGCATCTCCATTTTTGAGGACTTTAAGAACTTACAATCAATTAAAGGTTTATCTGGCACCAACTGTGAACTAGACTCTGTGTGGAATGCTAGGGTTACAGTGTTGCGCAATATATATATATATATATATATATATATATATATATATATATATATATATACACATATATATATTCTGTATTTAAGAAACTACCAAGCTAGTGGGGGGAAAGACATAAAAAATATTATACAGGGTAACAGTTGCAAAAGGAGTTATACCAAATTATGCTGAGACACAAAGGAAAGGGTATACAATTCTTTCAAAGACGCAGGCAAACTTTGATAGGAAGATGCACTGGGTTGAATAGTGACCCCTCAAATCAATGTCTACTGAGAACGTGTGATTGTGACCTTATTTGAAAATAGAATCTCTGCAGGTGTAATTACGATATAAGTTATTAGGATGGGCCCTAAATCCAATCAGTAGTGTCCTTATTAGAAGCATCATCAAGACACAGATGCACACAGAGAGGAGAAGGTCACCTGAAGCTGAGGCAGACATTGGAGTTATGCTGCCACAAGCGTTGAAATGCAGGAAACTACCAGAAACTGGGAGAAACAAGGGAGGATTCTCCCCTAGAGATTCTAGGGGAGGGAGTGTGGCTAGAGGGAGTGTGGCTCTGCCTACACCTTGATTTTAGATTTCTGCCTAAATAAATTTCTGTTGTTTTAAGTCACATAGTTTGTCGTAATTTGTTGCAGCATCCACAGGAAACATACAGAAGGACTTGGCAGAGTAGAAAGGGCATGAGCTACATTTTAAGGGCTTTATATAGAATTTTGTCATATGATGAGATGAGAAAGGTCACTCCAGGAAAAGAAATAGGATATGCAAAGCGTGGAGGTAAATGCAGTGTGGCCAAGTTAAGGAATTGCAATGGTTTGGCAAAGGTCAAAATCAGGAATCCCAGACATGGAATAGTAGAGATATCTGTTTTGCACGTGGCTCTTTACAAGGAACTAGTCTGCATGGAGATTTGCTTCAAGGTGCAAAGGAAAGATCAATCACGAATGAGAGCTATTCCAGACAACTTCCTATTCACCTGCATTAACCGTATTAATTCCCTAACACCTTGTTTGCTTAATCTCCTCTCTCCCACAAGTAGTAAAAGTTGTCTTGAAGCAGCCCACTTCCTGATATAAATATGTCCTAGGCTGTTTTGTGTGGCTTTAAGGGCATACTCGAGACTGGGTAATTTATAAAGAAAAGAGGTTTATTTGGCTCACAATTCTGCCGACTGTACAAGTGTGGCACCAGCATCTGCTTCTGGTGAAGGCCTAAAGCTGTTTCCACTCATGGTGGAAGGTAAGGAGGAGCTGGTGTGTGCAGAGATCACAAGGTGAGAGAGGAAGCGCGCGCGCGCGCGAGAGAG
>NW_012149152.1:1539351-1540370 GCF_000956105.1 Propithecus coquereli | reverse complement strand
CACACACACACACACAAGGGGGGAGATTCTGCTATAACCTTACATTCCCCCCTTTTTCTATTGGGTAGTTTTAATCCTAAAACTAGAGGTCTTTATTTCCAGGGAGGGGTTGGTAACATTGTTGAAGGACCATTAATTGGACCGCACTAATTTTGTCACGAACGAAATTCATTAGGCGGTTTAGTATGTAGGGCCCAAAAGTCAGAAATAAGAGGAGGATAATCAGGGGCCCTAGTAAAGTGGATATCAGGGTTGTTAACCAGGGGGAGGCATTAAACCATCCTTTAAACCATCCCTGTCTCGATTTGCGTTCTTTTTTTCGGGTTTCTAGTCTCTCTCTAAGTTTGGACATAGAATCCTTTATCACTCCAGAGTGATCTGCATAAAAACAACACTGTTCCCTAAGAGCCGCTCAAAGGCCTCCCTCCTTTAAGAATAGGAGGTCTAGTCCTCTCCTGTTTTGCAGAACCACCTCAGATAGAGAGGTTAAGGACTCCTCAAGCTTTGTGATGGATTGCTCTATGTTTTTAAGGTCCTCGTCTATGGCTATTTGGAGTTCTTCCGTATAGGAGGGTCCTTTAATGAGGGCTGCTGCCCCTGTCCCTACCCCGGCCGCCACCCCTAGACCCAGAAGAGTGACTAGGGTGAGAGAAACTAGTTCTCTCCTCCTTCGTGGGGCTGAGGAGTAGGGGTCAAATTTACTTTCAAAAATAGTGGCTGGGTAGTATATAATTCTGGGAACTAACTGTACAAGGACACAGTATTCTGAAGTCTTGTTAAAGGCCTGTGCCGCCAAACATGGGGTGAGTCCTGTATTACAGGCCCACCACCCTCCCCGGGGGGGAACCAGGTAATAATTACCATTAAAGGGGGATTTCATAGTCTCGTAAGGGGGGAAGTTACCCTCTAGGTTAGCTTTTTGGGGACATGGGGGGTGCTACTTATCAACGGCAAGTTCATCACGAGGAAGACGATGGCAAATCCGGAGCTTGAGGGGGTTGTCAGTCTTTTCCACAGTC
>NW_012149152.1:1535052-1539301 GCF_000956105.1 Propithecus coquereli | reverse complement strand
TTAAAGGTAAGTATAAATAGAAAAATGAAATTTGTTACCTTCTATTCATTTAATCCCTCTTTTTAGAATTAAATTGCCAATATTAATTGTAATAATAAGAACATCAACAAGTGAGATTTTAAATATGCTTCATCCAGCCCCAGGGTCAAAACTAGAGTGAGTTAAATACAACTCTCATGGCAGTTAATGTGTTAATAAACATCTCTCGCAGGAGCCAATAGAGTGAGAACTACTCATTGCCCCTCCCCACCCAGGGAGGGCATTAATCTAGTCATGAGAAATCCTCCATCATGACCCACACACCTCCCGTTAGGTCCCACCTTCAACATTGGGATCAAATTTCAACATTAGATTTTGGGGGTAAACATCCAAATTATGGCAACATACTTTTACTAAAGTAGATTTCCTTTATAGATGTAAATTTCTTTCACAAAAGCGCAAGCACAACTTTTCAGAGCTAATCCAGTATCTATAGTTTCTCTGAATAACTCAGGTCAAAATATTCCAAAGAAGTATGTTTTGGAGTGGCATTTCTAGTCTTCTCTGGTCATATTTTGGGATGGTGTGTCCTGAACCCCAAGACATATGTGAAATCTATTAACAAACTGAACACATTTTTAAAAAAAGAATTAGTAGTGGGGTGGAAATAAATGTGATTTCAGGGTGGGTTTGTTGCCATGCTTCTTTTGCTCAGCTAAATCGAAGTTTACAAACCAATCTTGTTCTTATTTTGTGAGAAAGTGCAATGAGGCCTATCTGCCTATAACTTTCACAGAAGTAAGTTGAACTTCCAAGCATTGCCTCTCCATTTAGCTGCAAAAATAATCCTGAGCATCTTTGAATAACCCTGAGCATCTGACGGATACACTGGAGCACTTAGAGCCTCCCAGGTCTTCCCAGGAATTCGAATGGATATTTATTTTCTCCTGGATCCAAATGGTGTCCTTATTCCCTCTCACAACTCATGAAACCACTTTTCCAGATCTGTAGAACCTGCCTGACTCTTTCTGTCCAAGGCGGTTTCCCCATACCTAAACTCCTTGCTACTGGGGTGTTTTGTACTCAACAGTCCATCCAGAGCTGTCTGGACTCTGGAATTCTGTTTTAAACTATATTTCTGAGTCCATTCCCATCCTGCTGCTGAATAAGGCTTGGTTAGTTCTAGAGGAAGGGACAAATGCTTACATTCCTTTGGAAAGTTGGTGAAAGGGAAACCAAAGTAGAGCATGGAGATGAAAAAAATAAAACAAAAAAAGAACAAATACAAAGCAAAACAGCCATGTTTTAAAAGGAAGAACTCTGGCTGGCTTTCTTTTTCTTCATTTTTTAATGAATTCTAAGCAGGTTATTTTTTAAAGTATTATATTTTTAAATCTAAAAGGCAATCCTCTATGTTCTAAAATCTTACAAAAAGATCTCGAGAAACAAATGTAACCTAATTCTAGATTAAGGACAGATTTATTCATTCCTTTTTATTTTCTTTAGAGGCGATTATATAAAGCTTAGGACGATAACAGAGAAAAATCAAATATCCAGAAATTTTGTCCACAGTATCAAGAAATCCATTTAATTATTTATTTTAAGTAAAAATTATCAAAATCCACTAACAAATTGGATCTCCAAACCGGAGATCATCATGGTGAGAACTCTCTACACTTTCCAAAAGATTTAAATGCTTCATTTTTCTTTATTACCTCTCTATTTTCCTGTTCAGAATGAAATTCACAGAATGCAAAGGGCCTTTTTGCATATTTTTTGGGAACAGCAGCAAATATTTCATGGAGTGGTTATGGGCATGAGGGGAGTGAGAAGCAAGACTGTGTATTGTTCAGCAGTTTTGTGGAGTGGACAGGACTTCCAAATGATAACAGGTGCTGGGAGGCTAAGAGCTGAAGTCCAAAGGCTGAGTCCCCATCCTCATTCTAGGAAAGACAGGAAACTACAGAAATAGTCTAGGTTCAGAATATCCCTGAATTTAATACAGTGCTAGAAAAGACCAAGACCATATCCCTCAACACATACTCCATGGAATGATACATTTTATTAGCAACTCTAGACAATATTCTATCCAGATTCTGCATGAATAATTTAGAGTTATACAAGATGACCAAAACTAAATTTTTGTTGTTGTTGTTCTCTTTCCCTTTATCTCTCTTTTTCAAGAGCTCCCTCTCCATCTTTTCCTCTAATTTAATTTTGTCAACCCTAACTTCATGACATAGGAAAAACTAAATTGCATTTTTTTATATTTGCATATCGGATTCTAGTTATCTTTATTTCACAAATGACTTGTGTAAGTGTGTACACAGAATCTCTGTGCCATTCATTGAGGAATTGGGTCAATAAGAATTGGCATTTTATTTCTTTTCTCTTATTTTGAAAAATAATAGAAAAAAAATGAAATACCTTTTCAAATTATATCCCTTCTAGCAAACAATCAAACTTTTATTCTTTTCCTTTACTATTCTAGTATTGCCACATAGTTATCATCCTTTCAACTTTTTTTTAATGGGTGTGTGATCTACGAATAATACCAACTGTCTGAGGTTTAAAAAATCACATTATTCTGAACACTGTAGAATGATTGCTGGCAAATATTTTTCAGTATGTTGTCACTGAAATATCACATACAAGTTAGATGTTGTGTAATGTATATGTCAGGATAGAACCTTATGTTCACAGGTTTTGAAGATATAATTTCTAACTTCAACAAAATAGAAACGAGATATTTATTTTCAGAGTGTAAATTCATTCTGGAACAGTGACAGAATGACAAATATTAAAATGAGTCCTGTATTCCAAAGTGACAGCCTAGGCTAACAGGAAACTTTTAAAGTCAGGACAAATCTCTTAAAGGTACCGCCAATTTACCTTTTTATTTTTTTTAATGTGTTTTACATGGAATTACTTTTTTGCAGTTTTGACATATTTTAAAACGATAATATAATAAAATTATGTTTAATTCATAAGTGTTATTTCAGAAAGGAAAGAAATTTTATTTTCCATTTTCAACAAAACAGGTTACTAAAAAATGTTAGCGACATTAATGGCTACTATTGACTCCTTTTTTCAGCTCCCTTCCACCACACCTGCATGTTGTCTCTCATCTCACAAAATCAATGAAGTAGGCTCTGATTCCACATTTTATGGAGAAGGAAATTGTATTCACAGGTACTATGTGTTCTTGGCCATGACCACACAGCTAAGAAGTGAGGGCATCAAAATTCTAACCAGAAGCTGACACCAAATTACATGATTTTTTCTGCTTGTATTTTCATTGCTGACTTGAATAATGTAATAACTTAACAGTTAATGTATATCTATGAGGATTTTTATTGGGCCTTGAATTACACACATGAATTAGAAAATCCTGCCATTAAGGAATTTAAAAGTTGTCATCTATTCAGCATATTCACTGTACGCTTTTAAAATTTTTACATGTTTATTTTAAAATTTCCAAACATTAATAGCTTTGGTTATTATTCTACAATCAGTAATTCACATATGCTCCTACAATAGAAATTAACTTGATCCAATCATTCCAACACATTTTGAATTGGGATAAACTTTTTTAACATCAAAAGTGTGTGGAGCCCCACATTTTAAGTAGACAAAATTTCTCATTTATTGAGCCTGTATAACCAAAAATTATTCAGAGTTCTTTTCCCAGGATACTATTTCTAGGCAAATGTCTTCCCTCACCTTGTTCAGAGCTGTGCTAATAATTACTATGATCTTTCTGTAATAACTTACTATCTTTAATTAAAGTTTTTAAAAAAATGTGTTTCCAGGCAAGATGAACACATATTTACAGGTATATGGAAGCTGCTCTCCATTGCCTCTGTTAGACAGCAGATAATTCCGCGGTGGGCCCAGGGGAGAGACGACCACCCTGAAAAGCGAGCGGAGACCGAGACTTGATGCAAAAAGCAAGAGGTTTTATTACAAGCGCAGCGCAGGGGCGCACAGCGTCACCAGGTTGGGTAGCTGCCGCGCTGAGGCTTACAAGTTTGAGGTTTATAAAGGTAAAAACCACACACAGGTGGTCAGGGGCAAACCGATAAGAGGAGTTTCGGGGCAGACGGATAAGAGGAAATTCCAGAGGCTTAATCTTGCACAAACTACTCCAGGAGGCCGAGGGTGGGGTAATCTCGTCGGCTGCAATCGGAATTGCCAGCCTGGGGGGGAGAAATTCCAAGAAGCTGCAATCGACACTCGCAGGCAAGTTTAAGCAAGGACACACGGGGGG
>NW_012149152.1:1530551-1533331 GCF_000956105.1 Propithecus coquereli | reverse complement strand
TTGTCAGATCCTATTACCTTAGGAACTCCAAACCGAGGAAAAATGTCTTCCAAGATCTTCTTGGCTACCACAGTTGCCGTTTCTTTTTTTGTAGGGAAAGCTTCTACCCATCCTAAAAAGGTGTCTATAAAAACTAAGAGGTATTTATATCCATACCAGGCCGGCTTTACTTCTGTAAAGTCTACTTCCCAATTACACCCGGGGCGATCGCCCCTGAGTCGTTGCCCGGGGCCGACCTGGGATGGGTGAGAATTAACCAGTTGGCATGCCCTGCACTGATGGGCTATTTCTTCTGACAGACGGTTGAGCCCTCTAATATGATATCCTGTTGCCCGGCAGGTGGAGCGTAGGTGTTTCGCTCCCAAATGAGTAAGGCGATGCAGCTGTTTTAAGTATGCTTTAGCTGCTTCTTTGGGCATGACAATCTTTCCTTCTGCGGTTTTCCAGACTCCTTGTTTGTCCCTGGAGTACCTCTCAGGCCTTTTTGTTAGGCTCTCCTCCTCTTCTGAGGAGTAGTGGAGGAATTCCGGCAGGGCTATCGAGGGGCTGGCAGCGAGAACTAGGGTTCCCAATTTCAGGGCGGCCTGCTTCGCCTCCAAGTCTGCTTTTTTGTTACCCTGGGCTATCTCGGAGGTTCCCTTCTGGTGACCAGGGCAATAGATAATGGCTACTTCCTGGGGAGCGTGAACAGCCTCGAGGAGATGTAAGATCTCCTGCTTATTCTTAATTTCCTTTCCAACAGAAGTAAGCAGACCCCTCTGGTGGTAGATAGCCCCATGAACATGGGCTGTAGCAAAGGCATAGCGGCTGTCCGTGTAAATGTTAGCCTTTTTGTCTTTTGCTAGTCTGAGGGCCTGCGTCAGAGCGATCAGTTCAGCTCTCTGAGCGGAAGTTCCCTCAGGCAGGCTACTAGCCCATATAACTCGGTCCTTGCTGACTACCGCCGCCCCCGCAACCCTTTTACCTTCGTGGATGTAACTACTCCCATTGGTGAACCAGGTGTAGTGTGGGTCAGGCAGTGGCACGTCCCGGAGGTCTCTCCTTGGTCCTGTTTCTTCCGCTAGGATGTCATGGCAGGAGTGAAGGATCTCCTTGCCCTCTGGGTCCACCTCCGGCAGCAGGGTTGCCGGATTCAGTGTCACCGGTGTCCCAAAGAAGACTTGATCACCGTTTAGCAAAAGGCTCTGGTAATGGGTCACTCGGGCGTTTGACATCCACCGCTCAGGGGGCTGTCCAATGGCCAGACCCATTCCCGCAGTCTCAGCCCATGTTTCAGGGTACAGTCGTAGCCACTCATCATCTATTTTCCTTTTTCCTTTAGCACTGGCTTTGATCAGCCGGTGTTCATCTTCCAATTGGAGGGTTAGCAGGGTGGTTTACCCCCTATGTTGGGTGAGAGTCGCCCCTCCGGGAGTGAAGGTGATCTGGGCTCCCATTTTAGTCAATAAATCTCTTCCCAGGAGAGGAGCAGGACACTCAGGTATTATTAAGAAAGAATGAGTTACCTTTCTTGTCCCTAGGTCCACAGTCCTTTTTCCAATGCCCGTCTTCCTTATAAAAGGCACATTGGGTTGGCCTTAACGGTGGCCTGTTGCCCGGGTTGTCTGTCTTTCTACCCTTCCCTTTTTGCTGCGGTCTATTTTCACCTACAGCTGCGGCCAGGATACGTGTTAGCCTCTTCTCCTGTCTTTTTTCTCTTTTATCTTCTCTTGCCTCCCTTTCCCTTTCTTTCCTTTGCTCTTTTTCCTCCTCTGTCTCCCTTTTGTGATATACTTTTTCTGCTTCTTTAACTAAATCCTGAAGAGTGAAATCCTGTAATCCCTCTAACCTCTGGAGTTTTTTTTTAATGTCCAAGGCCGATTGGCCTATGAAGGCCATAGCCACTGAGGCCCTTTGTCCCTCTGAAGTGGGATCGAAAGGGGTGTACCGCCTGAACGCCTCCATCAGCCACTCAAGGAAGACGGAAGGAGGTTCAGTTGGCCCTTGAAGAATTTCTCTTACCTTAGCCAAATTGGTGGGGCGCCGTGTCGCCCCTCTGAGGCCTGCCACTAGAGTCTGGCGGTAGACTGTCAGTCGCTCCCTACCTTCTGCCGTGTTGAAGTCCCAATTTGGTCGGGTCAAAGGGAAAGCGGCATCCATCAGAGGCGGGAGCTGAGTCGGGTGCCCATCGGGCCCGGGGACGTTTTTCCGCGCCTCCAGGAGGATCCGCTCCCTCTCTTCAGTAGTAAAAAGAGTCTGGAGCAACTGCTGGCAGTCATCCCAAGTGGGCTGGTGAGAGAACATCAGGGACTCGACCAACCCAGTCAGACGCTGGGGGTCTTCAGAGAAAGGGGGGTGATTCCTGAGAATCACTCAGGGGGCGCTTGGCCGGGTCTGACGGCGCCGCCTGAGCCACAAGGGCGAGAGGAGGGCGCGAAACCCACGGCTCAACCCAAGGGGGGGGTTCTGGACGAGGTCCTGCCAGACAATGATGTAGGGCTGCTGGTCCGGATGTCCTCGGGGACACGGTGCAAAGATTCTCTTCTTCACTGCAAAGATTATAGAAAGGTTAAAGGTTCCATCCGTGGGCCACCCAACACCAAGGGTGGGCCATTCTGAGGAACAGAGTATCTGCCAGGGGCCCTTCCGGACAGTGACGGAGAGGTCGTGACCCCGGCTCCGGACATCTTTCCAATGTGCTAGGGTGAGGGAGAGGGGAGTACTCTTTCCCTGCCCCATGGTTCCTGGATAAGTGAAAATAAGAATTAAACAGAAAAGGACGATGGCACAAGAAGCAGACA
>NW_012149152.1:1514404-1529631 GCF_000956105.1 Propithecus coquereli | reverse complement strand
AGTGACAGAAGCAGATGGCATCAGTTAGAATTAAAGAGAACACTTTTGCTATAACCTTACATGCCTTACATTTCACACACACACACACACAAGGGGGGAGATTCTGCTATAACCTTACACCTCTAGCACATATACTAAAATGATCACCATATATATGCAGAGGTATAAACAGTCATATATTTAAACTTGAATTGACATCAAAATCTACACATAAAGATTACTCAAATAGCAAAACCTGGAAGCATTTCTGCTAATATCCATTACATTAGCATCAGATTGATAGAAAAACAATCACAATAACATAAACTCTGTTGCCAGCCACCTTCCAATTTTCCTTACCTTTCTCTAGAGCAGAAACAGCAAATACTCAGAACCTAGATCTGTGGCCCACTGTGAAAGACTTTGGAAATAGTGCAAAGTAACCTTTTACTAAATCCATGTCCACTCCTACGACATTGTAAATCAATTCTAAACAGGTATCTCCTTCAGCGAGCATGAACACACTACAGA
Organism: Propithecus coquereli; assembly: GCF_000956105.1. Lineage (NCBI taxonomy): Eukaryota > Metazoa > Chordata > Mammalia > Primates > Indriidae > Propithecus > Propithecus coquereli. The sequence goes on along the minus strand of NW_012149152.1, from coordinate 1,529,121 downwards.
AAATTTCTCAACACAGGGAGAGAACACCAAATCCATAAAGTCTCAGAATAATTCCCTCCTTAAAAATATATTTGTCTGAGGATTCAGATGAAAACCTTAGAAAATATCTGATTTGTTCCCTCAAGGCAAATCAACAGTATATAGCTTCCATGAAATTAGTTCAAATCAACATAAGAAAGGGAGAATCATGGAAAGAGAAGAAATTCACAGACGCAACAGGCACAACACTGAGTTTTTTTAAGAGGCATAGAAAGAGCTAAATTCTGTAGAATATCCAAATGGTTAAGTAAAGGACAACGTTAAAATTTGTATAGAACACATGAAATTGCAAAGAGTTCAATATATCAAGAAAGAATATAATGTATATGTAAGAAAGATGTCAGAATTCAAAGCAGTAGATACTAAGTGTTCCCTATGAGAAGTTTCAATATAATATTAATGAATGTTCACTTACTCTTAGACCAAACTAATAAAAGGAATGTCCATCTAGTCGTATTAATGTAGAAATGTAAAATGCTCATAGATAAATAACAACTCATTAACCTGTAGAAAAAGAAAAATGGTGCCAATCTTAACTTCATCTATGGCAGTTTACAAAGGCATATTAACTGTAAAGATTTGAGGGGAGAAAAATGTGATATATCTTCAGAGGTAAGCCTCAAGCAAATTTTAGTTATTACAGACAGGTAAACAGAAAATTTTTAAATGGAAGTGCTCAAAAGTAAACCAACGAAGCATAATTCTTGAATACCATCCCTGTGTTAAATAAAAGACTAATAACAAAAAGGACTTTCAGTTAATAAAAGAAATAATTAGACCTTTTGAAAACAGCCCAGAGGCAAGAAATATAAATGTACTTTTTAAATTAATATTTTATTTTAAAGTAAGAGGCTATTCTAAATGGTAATTGCTTCAGATCCTCAAATTCCTTTATTAAAGAGTCTATTCAATAAGACTAAGTTTACAAAAAAAAGAGGAAAAAAAGAAAAAGTCAATGGAAATCTGCTTGTAAAAAACACATTTATATTCTTGAGGGATGGTGAGGATATGACAAAGGGGTTAGTTAGCTGGATTGTGATGATCATTTCACAATATATAGCATGCCAAAATATCCAGTTGTTTGTCAATTACACCACATTAAATCTGTAACTTTTTAAGAGATATTAACTAGGAAGCAAATAAAAAACAACCACAAAATAAAACCTATTTACACAGGCTAACAATAGATGAAAGCCTCCAATTCGGGACAAAATAAGCATTTTTCCCTGCTTCCTGGTAAAATTCCACTAAAATTACAATAAATGATTACATTTATCTTTTTAATGAAAAGATCTAAAGGAAATGGACTGTAAGTACACAAGATATTTCAACAAATTCATAGCAAATCAGCCGATTACAGAAGCCTTGTGAAAGACCATGCAAACACAGCGGTGGTCTGACAGGAGCCCACATTTCCTGCAGAATCTTCACCATGTGACCACGTGGGCAGGCCGCATGGGGCTGGAGAGAGATGGCTGGATGCAAGTCCATTCATAGTTGGTCTGTTTTGCCACTGTGCTAGTTGTCTCCCCACACTAATCTCTAACTTCTCTGCTGAACCCTTCTTGAATTCCCAAATACATTTTATCCTGTGTAAAACCCAGGGGATTCTTTCACAAAAAAGCGGAGGCACCTACAAAAAGAGAACTTGATAGTTTAGATGTATGGAAATTGTTGACAACAGATAAATATGACCAAATTACACTTAGGGATACAAGCATTTTCTATATTAATATTTTAAAAAAATGGAACATATCACTCAAATATAAATAATAATAAATGCTCTTCAAAGAAATTTTCAAGTCAACACAAAGTATAATTTAAAATTTCCGGCCAGGCATGGTTGCTCAGGCCTGTAATCCCAGCACTTAGGGACGTAAAGCGGGGAGGAGTGCTTGAGGCCAGTTCAAGATGAGCCTGGCCAACATAGCAGAACCCTGTGGCTACAAAAAAAAAAAAAAAAAAAAAAAAGCGGGGTATGGTGGTGTACAGCTGCAGTCCCAGCTACGCAGGAAGCTGAGGCAGGGGGATGACTTATGCTTAGGAGTTCGAGGTTACAGTGAATTTTGATGGTGTCATTGTACTCTAGCAAGAGAGTGAGATCCTGTATTTAAAAAAAAAATAAAATAACTAAAATAAAATAAAATTTCAAATCAAAGGAACAATAGTGTGAAAGGGTGGTTGATAAGCATTGAAACCTTTGAGTGATGTATTTAATGTTAAATAATTATTGTAATAAGGTTATTGAATTAGTCAGAGTAGGCTACTTGTGAGGTAGGGGTAGAGGCACCCAAATCTTAATGGCTTAATACAAGTTTCTTTCTGGCTAACAAATAGGTGAATGCCAGTGGTTTATTATACGAGAGATTTTCTATCTTGTGACTCCTTCGTTTAATACGCCTCAGAATCTTCTGTCGATCCATGTGCATCCTGCTGGACGAGGGGAAAAGAGCAAGATTGACAAATCACATGAAGCTTTTATTGGCCATGCCTGGAATGCATCTATCATACAGACCTGCATTCTATCAGCCAGTGATCTGAAAGACCAAAATAGATGCCCCTTTATCAACTACGACAGACCCTAATGTTAAAAAAACAAAAATTACCTATGGGTTGAGGGTTCAGGGCCCAGATGACATGGCAAATTTCTAAATTCCTATGGCCACAACAAGAGAAATACACTCTTGGTTGTAAAGTTACACACATTATATTAATATTCATTGATTCTTATAATTCTGATGATGACAAATCACGGTAGTCTGCCCTTCCCACGGGGAATACGTTCCAAGACCCAGAGTGGATGCCTGAAACCATGGATAGTACTGAACCCTATGCATACTGTTTTTTCCTATACATACATAAAGCTTAATTGATTAATTAGGCATAGTAAGAGATTAGCAATAACTAAAAATAAAATAGAACAATTATAACAATATACTGTAATAAAAGTTATGTGAATGTGGTCTTTCTCCCTCTCTCTCAAGTATCTTATTGTGGTATACTCATCCTTCTACTTTTCGTGATGATGCGAGTTGAAGAAATGCTTACGTGATGAGATGTAATGAGGTGAATGATGTAATAAATGTTGTTATGTAACGTTAGGCTACTGCTGACCTTCTGGTGATATGTCTGAAAGAGGATCAGCTTTTTTGGTGATCCTGAATCATCAAGCTATGACAATGTCCAGAGCTAGATGTCACAAGGAGACAATGTCAGCGATTCATGGGCAGGGAGTTTCTACAGTGTGGACACGCTGGACAAAGGGATGAATCACGCCCCAGGTGGGACAGAGCAGGGCGTCGTGGGATTTCATCAAGCTACTTAGAATGTCTGTTGGGCGATTTAAAAATTACGGATTATTTATTTCTGCAATTTTCCATTTAATATTTTTGGATTGCAGTTGGCTATGGGTAACTGAAACTTCAAAAAGTGAAACCTTGGATAAGGGGGCACTGCTGTAATGAAGAAATAGCACTTAAGATGGTGATTCTTATTTTGAAACAGCCTTTCCTTGAGCTCTATAATTCTTGGCATCCATTCCAATTACAAAGAAGGGCTCAATAGCCTTAGTCAATTTCTTTGTTTCACATAATAATAGCTTGGCTGTAAGATTCTCTTCTCAGAAAAGAAGATCTCCCTCTGGGCAGCTAAGAAACAATACTTGAAGGATAATGTTTGATCATGAAACAACAGTGTTAAGGTTAAAGCCAATAATTCCCTGACACCAATATTTAAATGTATAGTGTAAATTGTCAGACCACTTTCTTTTTGTCTTTTTCAATAGGAGTCAGCCTGCAGAATATTAGAGTATTGAAGCAAAACTACTGGGTTTAAAAGGGCACACAATAATTAGTTGAAATAACAAAAGAAAGTCAACCAACTGGATGTGACTATAAACAAATGATGAGGATCTTTTTTTTTAATTAAATTTACTTCACAGGGTTACAAAAATGTAGCATCTCAGAAGTAGCCAAAGGTACTAACTTAACTCTATTTAGCCAGCAGCCAATTCTCTTCCATAAATGGTCAACTAGATTATGGTCAAACAACTCCACTGACGAGACAGCATTATCTCTTGATACATAGCATTTTCTTTGCAGGAAGATTTAATTATAAGAAAATCTTTTAAAATTTATACAAAAAAATTTCATCATAGAAGATTAAACATTTACCTGTTCTTTATTCCTTTGAATTATAAAAAATAAAGTTAATGACTCTTCTATATGTTATGATAGTTTCCAAAAGATAATTTACAAAACAAACCTGCAAGGGAAGCATTATACTTATTTCATATTTAATTACAATAAGCCTTATAGAATTTAAGAAACTTATGCAAGTTCATACATCCAGGAAGTGTCATGTAGACACTGGGGCCCAGAATTATCAGAATTGTTATCTCCGTGCATTCTAATTGTGCTTCAGAAGGCAACAAGCTTAAACAGCTTTGCTTTCTCCTTGCTCATTTTATCTTGCTTATATTAGGAACATGTATAATTTTCCAGGTGCATTTGCAGTAATGGGAATTCTATGGAAACTATAATCTGGAGGTAGAGAAAGATATAAATATAGTTACACAAATAAATATATAAATTATTGCGAGAGACATTTAAGAAAAATAAGAGGTTCTGAAGGGCATATTGTGTGGTGATATGACCAATTTGAAAAGCTGGGCCCTGATGACTGAGGTAGAACTTGTTTAGGGGACGGCAAGTTCCCAGTGTTTAGAAATGAGAGGTGAAGACAAAGAGGCATTTACACCGTGTGGAAACACTGGGTTCTCATGCATGTTGATGAACACAGCGGTCCACTGAATAATTTGAATGGGGTTGGGTGACATGATTAGATTTACACATTCATAGGATCACCCTTGTTGACAGAAAATTTGGATATTTTTTATTGGTGTGTTTAATTTTCTTGGGTTCACAGGTGATTTGAAAATAATCAAAGTATTCATAGCTTCTTAAACAAATGAGATGCTCCACCTTAACTCTAGGCCCTCATTCCCCTTTGCCCCCAATTGGTGGGTATTGATAATTATACCCTCTTTCAGACTGGACATGTGTTTGCCATTGGCCTTTGTACTCAGGTGGTCAGCTTCAATCCTCTGCTTTACCTGCCTGGACTTTGAAGGATTTGAGTTTCTAACCCCACAATAGAGTATGGTGTAATGAACACTAGACCAGATGCAAGACATTAGGCAAGTCATTTTCCATCTCTGGAATTTAGTATATTTACCTGTAATTTAATAACTTTGTATGTAAAATTATTTGGCTAAAATTCATGATCTCTAAAGTTCCTACCAGTTCTAAAATGTGGACAATTTTATTTTTAACTATCAATTTTAGAATTTTCTAATATGACCTGATAACTTTTAAAAAATTATTATTATTATCTTCTGCTCTAGGCCGATTAAGCAAAGAATGAGAGGTACTTTTCCCCATCTATTATATTTTAGAAATACAGCTAAGAATTTGGAACATAAGGTATAAGCCAATGGTCTCAAACTCAAATGCCTATAGAAGTCAAGAAAGGGACATAGAAAAATGGAGCATGGCAGCGGGGACACTTTCCAGTTGGAAACCTTATGCCTTGGGTGAACGGGCATTTGTTGCTCAGCTCCAGCTGAGAGCTGTTCCATAGGAGTGCATGCTCAAGTTGGTGAATCTTCTGATTTTTCAAAAGAAGTCAATGATTTTGATATGAAATCTTATTTTTTAAGTGTTGACAATGGATTTGTTTTGTTTTAAAATACTGTGTAGGTTAAAAACCCAAACATGTCTATGGGCCAGGTATGGACCATGGGTCTTCAGAATATGACTTCTCACGTAAGCTCTTCTCTTCCTCTCCTGGATACTATGTCTTCCTGGCCACAGCTTTTGCACTCGTTAACAGCTGCCCCATGTTTCAAAGGCTTTGTTGAAGGAAACCTAACTGTAATAAAAGATGACATAAGAAATAACTCTAAAATCACTTAGCCAAGCTCAACTAAAAGATCAATATTTCTTCAGACAAGAAGTGAAACATAAATGTAAAATGGTGAGCAGAGACTGAAACTGAGACCTCCAGATGTAGAAGCAGACAGACAGTTGAGGACAGGAGTCTAATTTTTAAGAAATTTCCAGAAATTGTAAAAAAAGTGAAGTGTGAGAAATAGCATATATAAAAATAAAGAAATATCAAGTGAAACTACTGATGATTATGAATAAACACCAAGTGTTAATTCTTTCAGTGAAAAGAGAGATTATCTACCAAGTAGTAACATTAAGACCAAGGATACATTTTCATTAGCAGCAATAGAGGCCAGAAGATATTAGAGTATGCATTAAAAAGACAAAGGAAACCATACATTTAACATGTTATCATTCAAGAATAAATACAAAATACAATCATTTTAAACGCAAAATACTAATATGTTATCACAAGTCTGATTTAAAAGTATCATAAACTAACGTGATTCCAAATGGAAGAACTGGTACACAAGAAAGAAAGCACAGAAATCGACAAAATATGATTGATCAGCTCTTGATTTTAAAAAGTCATAAATAACTATGTGTACTTTTTAAAAGGATAAAACAAAAACTCTACAGTACAACAAATAGTAAGATTCAGGGCAGGCAGTGAAGCCTTTGTATGGGTAAATTGCAAAGTCTCTATGATTGTCAGAAGAAGAATTGATACCACAACGGACTTCTTTAAACAAACTTACTATACAGTATGCATACCATAGCCAGGCACAGTGGTGCATGCTTGTAGTCCCAGCTAATTATTTGGGAGGCTGAAGTGGTAATAACACTTGAGCACAGGAGTTGAAGGCTATAGCGTGAAATGATAGAATGATAGCACCTGTGAATAGTAACTGTACTTCAGCCTGAGCAACATAGCAAGACCCCATCTCAAAAACAAAAAAAAAAGTATAATCACAGAATCCAAGGACATGCAACTAGTAACGTGTAAATTATGAAAAAGAAAGAAAGGAAATACAGAAAAATGTCTCAATAAAATACAAGGCAGAGAAAAAAATGTATAAAGCAAAGAAAATGGATGGTAAATAGAAAATAAAAAATAAACGAGTAGGAAATTTATTTCTGTATCATTAAACACCATAAATATAGCTAGATTATTATTATATTATTTATACATGTTTTATTAAATAAAAATAATAATATAAAATAATTTAACATTATGTCACTTACTATATATTCATCTAAATGATCACCACATAGAAACATACATATAGCAAGATGAAAGAAAATATTTTATTTAAATACCAATTTTTAAGAATTTGGTATAGTAATATTAATATTAGAAAGAATATAAATTAAAGCAAAAAGCACCCATAAGAATTAAGATGATCCCTACAAAACAGAGAACATTTTATTAAGATGATTTATGGAAATCTCATACTGATATGTATAATCCTGAAATATATAAAATAACAGTATTTCATGTGTGTTCTTAAAAATCCCACAATTATATTAATAGTAGAGGATTTTAATATATTTTTACCATAAATGTATATATCAAGCAACATTTATAATACAAAGTATTAACAAAAATGAAGAAATATGACTTAAAAGATGGAGAACTCCACATGCAAGAAATAGAGAAAACATTGATTTTTTTCCATGTTTTGTACAAGATTTGACTGAAATAAGCATTTTATAAATATAAAAGAACTTACGTGTATGGAAATTTTTTGTTTTGTAACATTTTTCTTTGTTTTGACTTCTTGTACTCTATAGGAATTAATTCAACTTTATTTTACAGTTTGATTTACCATTTAGCTACCAGTATTCACTGAACTATAACACAGGCATTGCCTGCTTAACATGAATAATTCTGTTACCAAAAGTTTGGCGCTTGTCCCCACGGCCACATAAGAAGAACAAGGCCAAGTGGTTTGAGGAGAAGGAAAGGGAGGTTTATTAATTTGCCAGCAAATGAGGACAATGACAAACTTACATCTTAAAGTACCATTTTCATTACTATAAGCAGAAATACAGAGCTTTTAAAGGGAGGGTTTTCAGCTTCAAGCTATTGCTGTTTAGCTATATAGTTGATAGTTCTGATCCATCCCATTTCTGGCAAAGATAATCTCATGATCTCCATCAGGACAATTCTGTTGAACCATATCCTGTGGTTCAAAGAACAAAGGACAATCCCATCCCCTTCTGATCACTGGCCTTGGACAGTGATACAGGTTTTAATTCCCAAAAAGAGTGAAAGAGTGGAGGGGTGGCTAAAGAGACAGCTCATAAAACAGTTTTACCCCCTTTCAAGCTGTTCCCTCTGTTACATATTCCTCACTGTCAATTGTACCCTTCCATATCTATGGGAGGAGGGGTGATGTAGTCATCAAGCTACTTCCTGCTGAATTGGGGCTATGTTTTAGATGGAACATTTATACTTATTTATGCCATTGCAGAGCTTTTGCAGTAGATGTACAAAAATAAAGAATGCAACAGATTACCAGGTGAGAAAGGGCATAAGGAACAACTACAACTGCGATGATTGACAGGATGAAACGGAGGAGGATACTTGATTTTATCCCACTTGGTATCTCAGATACCAGTAGGACTGTGGGTCCTTACTGTAGTCACCTTGCACACAACGTCTGATACAGGGCTGGGCAAGAAATAAACATGGGGCCTCTGAGTATAAGGATATTAATCATGCCCTGCAGGTGATCTGAAAGACCAGCTTCTACAAATTCAGAAATCGTATACAGGAATACTTGCACCAAATGAGTTTTTGGATAGCAAACCCAACAGTGAGACAAATGAGAAAAACAAGCTATAGCCCAGGAAATCCTTATTAAGGAGTTGCCCCTCCATCCCATAGACAGAACAAATAACCAAAGAAAGGTTAGCGAAAAATATCATTTCCACTTTCCTTCTTCTTAAACAGAGAGTTTACATTGCTTAAGCCTGGCCCATCCTCTGGATACTTGGGTCCTCTTCTTCCATGGGACATCTCTTTACTCTCGTATGATGGCCACGAGATTTTTACTCCTGACAATTTCAATGAGGTGTGAATTGTTAGAGGCACTTCACAGGGTCCCTTCCACTTCTCTGCTTCCAACTGGGGCAGGGACCAGAAATAAGCAAACTCGTGCATAGTGGTTAGCATCTGACTCACTCATTTGACAAATGGGTTTACTCTGCTTTACTTACTAATGCTTGTATCATCATGCTTACCGCAGGGTGCTAGACAGTGTCCCTCATAAAGTATTTCTTAAGAGCTTAACTTAAGCCGGCTTCTAGGGGCCACGATCTGGAGGAGGGTAAGTGGCAACACCTTATTACACTTTGGATGGGTTTCCTGCATCAATTCCGGGATGCATACAATTTCCATTCTAGGTGTCTTACTTGCTGGGTTGTCTCCAATACAAAGGAGGGTCCAATATCACTCTCTATGGAGGAAGGGAGCCTATGAACATTTTGATGACCTGCAGGATCATTGAATCCACTGTGTCCAGCTCCTTGGAAAAGCAGTTCCCCAGGTTCCCACTGGGGGGTCCACTCGAAGAAGCTCATGGGTGGTCATAGGACATTGTGTAGCAAATCCAGGTGCAGGTAGTGGGAAGCAAAGACATCTCCCCACCACCGATGACACCACCATGGAATAGTTAAACATGGTGATAGTTTGCAAAATGGCCAGGGCTCTGCGGATTGTGCTCCTGGGTTCTGTTGACAATGGGCCATTGGTCCAGAGACCAAGCCAATAATTAAAAACCAGAGCAGTCCCCTGTCTGAGCTTTGTCTGCCTCCATCAGCTTCCAGGTCTCTTCCTGCTTGGCCTTGGCTTTCTGCATCTTGGCCATGCTGCTGTGGTGCCTGCTGATGTCCTCACCATAGGAGGAGGAGCTGCTGAGCTGTCTGTCTCTGGAGCTGTCTGTCTCTGCAGCTGCCTGCCTATGGCATCCATCACCAGCATGCCATTCTGCATCTGCTTGGATTCTTTCCCTGGACTGCTGATGCCCATAATCCCATCCTCCTCTGAGGCCTATTCCTGCCCTGTGCTGGCGTATGTGCTCAGGAACTCCGCAAAGGCCCTGTCCTAGGGCAGCAGCTCCTGGTAGGATGCCATCTCGGAGTGAGTTCCTTCAAAACGATTCTAGTGACTTCAGATACTCTCTCTGTTTGGTAGGATAAACCTCTATCCACCCTGAAAAGGTATGTACTAATACAAGTTTAGGCATCTGAATGAAATTGTCAGTCATTGAAAGGGTGGTTCCCCACATGTTAGGTTCCCTATGCAGCAGGTTGCTTTTCTGTCTTTGGATTGTTTCCAGCACATAGTTTGTTAGAAATGGGTTTCTTTTAAATGAGGTACCACCAAATCCATTAAACACCATGCCCTAATGTGTACATTCACGTAGGTGCCTCATAAGAGGCTGAACCAAGGCTTCAGGTAGGAGAATGAGTCCACGAGAATTTTGTCTCCATGTAGCCATCCCAAATGTCAGAACCCCAGTCTTTACTTTAAGGCTGTTGTATTTCAAGAGTATCAAGGCCACGAGGAACAAATTGCATTCAGCAGTCTCCTTGGTAGCTCTGCCAGTGGTCTGATTTATTTTTGCAACATAAGTGTCTCCGTTTTTTGGTAACAAGGACAGTGCATGATGGTCACCCACTTGGGCTCAGCCAAGGCCTGTAGTAGGGCCATTATTTTGGTGGCATACTTAATGTCCTATATCCTATCATCAGGAGAACCCTTTCCTTCCAAGTGGTACCATGAGTGTGCACAACCATAAAAGCATATTAGAGTACATATAAATGCTTACCTTTTTTCCTCTGGATAACTTAAGAGCTCTGGTTAAGGCAATCAGCTCAGCTTCCTGGCCTGAAGTCCCAGGCAGCAGTGCATTTTGTGACCATCATATATCCAGCCCTTCATTGTCCATAAAGCACCTTCCATTGGAAAAAGATCACAATTTGGCTCTGGCATCAGCTGATCTGACAGATCCATCCTGCTAGAATAGACAGCCTCCAGAGCCTCTAAACAGTCATGCTGCAAAGGCTCATTCTCTTCAGCTGGTAACAGGGTGGCAGGATTGATAGTGGACACAGTCTTTGATAACAACTCAGAAGTAGCTGCTACTGCATGGAGGCAAGGAGGCCAACCTCTCACAGTATTGTCCAGCTGCTTGACAACTATGCCACTGGCCATGGGATGTCTCCCAGCACCTGTGCTAAGACGCCAAGGCTCATTCCTTGTTTTTCAGTTATACATGACTGTATAATTTAAATTCTTTCTGCAAGTCAGGCAACCCCAAAGCAAGGGAAATCATAAGACTCTGCTTTAGTTTTTCAGAGGCATTTAGACAGTCTTTGATCCAGGTAGGGGCTCCACACCTGTCCTTTTAAGGCCCCATACAAGGGCTTTGCTATTAGTTCAAAGTTTGGGATCAAGATGCAACAGAATCCTTCCATTCCTAGGAACCCCATATGAGTAAGCTGCTGTTTGCAAATCTGTGCAATTTTAGGTTCTGTAAGTCCCCCACTAAGCTCTCATCAAATGGGGCAGGAAAACCCTTTTAAACTCATGAGGCAACACAGTCCAGTAGTGCCTCAAGGCCATTCTAGTCCCAGGATCCTGCCATTCAAATGCAACTGAGTAGTCACTTGTACAATATCATTAATGGATGTAAATCCTGCATGAATCTATACACACTGGTATGGGGAATTAAAATTCTCTCTATATGTATAGGGGTCCCATTTGCCTATATGGCCTTACTTACTTTTGGTAGCTTTCTTCTTGCAAATGCTGCAATGGATATGTAGTCCTGCTGAGGACCGAACTTCAAAGTGAACTCCTCTACAATGCCAGTCTCCTGTATACTTCAGCAGGCCCTGGTATTCATCCAGCAGGAGCTTGGCAGTGCCTCCTAAAGGTCAGCTTCTGCCACTTCTGAAACAACTCCCAGTGTTCCTGCTGCTCACCCAGGTCTGCTCCCTCTGCCCACTGTGGTGAGTTCTTCAGCTGCCGCTTGCCGACAGCTGCCTCACCACTACCCAGCTCCCCCTGGGACCACTTTTGCCCGTGCAGCTTGGCACTGATCAAATCCCCACTGTCAGTTTCACCTGAGGCTCCTGTGGGGATATTTGGATTAGAGCCACTAGTGAGGCAGGGGGTCCCAGGCCCCCTCCATCATCATCTGAATCCTGGACTTCAAAGAAAAAAGACATTTGCTTTCCTGGAGGTTTCTTATTAGCTGGAGTTCTTTGCAATTTTGGGCAACACTCTTTCCAATGTCTTTCTTCTTTACAAAAATCACACACTGATTGTATATTGATCTGGGGTGACTTTTTCACCCTTTTTTTACTTTTTAACTGTCACAAAGAATCCTGTTGGCAGTTCTTGCACATTCAAGCCTCCTGTCTAATATTTCCATAAATTACCCTGTCCCAGCTATTGCCAAATTGAGTTCCCTGTTGGGTCTTAGAAGGAGGGATCATTCTACCCTCAAGTTATAACCTAGTGGGTATGGGCCGGTCTTGCTCTCACCTGCCACCTCATAGTGCCAAGATGGTGGCAGGCAGCACTTGACCTGGGCTGGGCTTTGTGCAGGTCATTTCCTGGGCCAGCTGTGGGCCTCTGGCAGGGTCCCCATCAGTGTCAGCTTGAGAGTAGAGGAGCCTGCAGTATCATCCTGTGCATCAACCCAGCTACGGTGGGTGCTGGTGCCTCCCTACCATGTCACACATATGGAGGGGTGGTAGGGCAATGGGCTCTCCTTCCCTGCCTCCCATTTTTCTCTCCCCAGACACCCCTCCCACTTGGTCCACCCCCAGGGCTGCAGTTCCATGTGGCACCTCTCTTCAGAGGGTGCAAGTCGGGGAAATCCAACTGTTCAACCCAAACAAAGCATGGTCCGTGGCATTTGGGGCAGTGGGTAAAGGGCTCATGAAATTCAACCTGGTTAATCTCTCCCCAATTCTATCACCCAGCCTTCCAGCCTCTTTATTGTGCAATTACATGAAAGATTGTACATATGGAATCGTGTCCCGTTTACATGACCTTTGACAAAATAATTCCCATTGTAAGATAGTATGATAATTTAAGGTTTCATCCAACAGCCACATCTCCTCACACTCCAGCATGGACATTGGACTATAATAACACCATTCTCTTTCAGTCGTGGACTTATAGCTATAAGTTGGCCATTCAGCCAAGATTCTCCCCAAGGGGCTTTCAGATGGAGCTTCTCTATGTTAAAACAAAACTCACAAATAACAAACATAGACAATAAACATGCTAAGGTGTTCCAACAAATAGGAACTATCCAAAGGAGAACCAAATTCTGAAATGGGAACTAACATCTCCTAATCCAGAAGTCCCCAACCTTTCTGGCACCAGGGACCAGTTTCATGGAAGACAATTTTTCCACAGATTAGGGTGTCGAGGGTGGGGGAAGAGGTGAAGCTCAGGTGGTGATATGAGTGATGGGAAGCAGAGTGGCTGTAAATAGAGATGAAGCTTTGCTCCCTCACCCACCACTCACCTCCTGCTGTGCTTCCTGGTTCCGAAGTTTCATGGAACACAATTTTTCCATGGACTTGCGGGTGGGGACAAAACTCACATGACAATGCACAACCCAGTTCCTAACAGGCCATGTACTGGTACCGGGCCACCACCCAGGGTTTGGGGATCATAGGCCTAATCCATAGGGGACAAACAAGAACCATTTGGTTCTCTCAAACAAGAACTAATATCTTCCGATCCCCTCAGGTTCCCTGGGAACTGTATGAATGAGGTCCAAATCCATTCTAGGTTCCCTAGTTCCACTCAACCTCATGACTTCTACTACAAATGATGCCTCCAAACAAATACAATGGGAAGGTCTAAAAACCTCCTCCAAATGGGTGGAATCAAGGGTCTCAGCATGCACGCCATGGAACTTATTCAGACAAAAGGCTCAGGCATCTGGACACTTCCCAAATCCATTTCCTTTTCCTCAATTCAGTTTAGGTTGCAGGCAGCTGTGTCTACTTTTCATGGAAGGAAGAGATAGGAGTTCCCCAGAGCTAAAAGGGTTTTGGCAGCTGCTGGGGTTGTTCCTTACTTTCTTACTCCCCAAAAATGTTGCTCCTACCACAAAGACCTGTAGCTTGACCAAAGGCTAGTCCCTGTCTCTTCCAGCACTCACAGAGTTTCATTCCACTGGGGCACTGATGGGTCTACCCAGGCATGCCAAATTCTGTTACTGAAAGTTTGGCACTTGTCCCCAAGGCCACATCAAAAAAAGGAGGACAAATGATTTGAGGAGAAGGAAAGGGAGATTTATCAATTTGCTGGCAAATAAGGAAAAAGGCAGATTCCCATATTAAAGTACCATTTTCCTGTCTATAAGCAGAAATACAGAGCTTCTAAAGGGAGGTTTTCAGCTTCCAGGTATTGTTTAACTACAGTTGATGGTTCTGATCAACCCCATCTCCAACAAAGACATTCTCATGACTTCCGCCCAGACAGTTCCATTGAGCCATCTCTTTTGGTACAAGAAAAGAAAGAACACTCCCCTCCACCCCTCCCCCCATCCCAACCACTGGCCTTGGGCAGGGTTGCAGGTTTTAATTTCCAGCAAAGAGTGGGGGGGGCCGGGCGCGGTGGCTCACGCCTGTAATCCTAGCTCTCTGGGAGGCCGAGGCGGGCGGATTGTTTGAGCTCAGGAGTTC
>NW_012149152.1:1494568-1514138 GCF_000956105.1 Propithecus coquereli | reverse complement strand
AAAACATTTTACCCCTTTGCAGGCTGTTCCTTCTGTTACAATCTGTTCTGTATAAAAATATTAACCAAGAGCCTATTTGCCATTATTTTAAATGAAGAAATGCATAATGCATGAGAAGTTAACCCTCCAAATTCCCAACAATTTCTAAAATAGCACTAAAACACAGGAAACCTATTTGTATGCATGTGTATAAATCCCCTCCCCCCCATTTTTAACTTTGTTCTGTCTTTATAGTTTCCTTTAATACATTATTGAGATTCATTTTAACACTGGGAAACAGCAAGGGCTACATAAAAAAAAGGCAAAATGGAAAGGAATTTAGAACAAATACAGTGGCCTAGTGCCTCACAAAAATGATGCTGTGATGTCTCTCTTAGTACCATTAACATCTAAACACAATCTTCCATTATTGATATTCAATTAAAAATCATTGTATTTAGACTATTAATCAACTCTATACAAGTTCTATATTATATTAAAAATGTAATCATATGGAGCATAAATATACTTTTTGCTTGTATAAGGTATATAAGCTGTATAAAATTTTTACATTAAAAGCCAGAAGGTGTTCTATAGACAAACATTAAACAGAGAGATATCTTATGTGATATGCCTTTAATAATATTTACGAATACTTTACTGCTTGCATCATATTGCATATAATTTGCCCAAAAATATATATTTCATCATTAACTACTGCTACTAATTTTTCAGTGTATGATTGCATACTTTATTAATGGATCAGTGGACTGCTGTAGCATATCAATATTTTCCACACTTAATTCACATGCAGAATTTATTTATGGAATTCAAATTAGAGAAATGGTTCTCATATCATGCAAATATTTTTTCCCATAAAACTACTTTAAAATCACTTTTTAGTAGCTGGTGAAAACAATATTACTTTTTTTATCTAAAAAAATTTTCTTATAGAATTGATTTACAGGCCTGCAAAATATTATTTCTTTCAATCTTTTCTTATATCATTTATAATATGTATGTATCCAAAGCACTGATATTGCCCTTATATTTAAATACAGAAAATTAACATACACATTTTCTCTGCACCTTTGCTTATCCCCATAAAAGGACAGCAGAGGAATCAAACCAATAAGGACATGAGAATTGAGGAGAGAAAGAATGGTAGATGAAAAATGTCAAAAAAATTTTAGAAGATGCAAATTGAATGCATAAGTGGCAGTGAGTTTATGTTTTGGCTTTCCTACTCATTTAAGTGCCTGTGACAGGATTAACAGCTACTGTGTCATCTTTCCTCCAGCTTTAGGGATGCCTGAGGACTTAACCCTTGAATAAATCCTCCTTGAAAGACCAGTGTGAGGACAGTATAGCAGTATTCTGTCTCCAAGATAAATGAAGGTCCTGCTGAGGTTACTTTGCACCAAATCAAACTCCTGTGCCTGGTTGTGGAGATTATTTATTAAGTAAACTATTATTGATGAGTAACATGAAATTGATAAATAACCTGTAATAGAGGAGTACCAGGCAATTGATGAGATGTAGTGTCACCAGCAGTGCGTGCTAATCAAACACCCCTGCGAGTGCTGCAGGGCAATGAGGCATAAATAAAGACACCACTGAGCGCCACTCTCCTCAGCCTCATCTCACGGGATGATTTGGGGGAATGACTGGGACATTTGGAGTCTGCCCCTGGGAACCGTGAAGCATCTGCTGGCTGCTGCTCTGCCTGGTCTTCTCCCTGCACTGAGCTCTATTTTTGTAAACTGAGTAAACTTGGTACTAGATGAACTTTGTTGTGTTTCATGAACTCGATTGCTAATCTCCACCTAAAATTGTCACGATTTGTAGATCAGAGTTAATATTGAAGGCTGAAAAAAGGAAGGGGGAGAAGTAAGGCTAATCTGTGTTACGAAATCCAAGGAATTGGGAGCATTGTCTCACATGTAGAGATCTAGGGAGTGATAAAAAACAAAAAGAGGCTTGCTCGAAAACATTTAAGGAATATATATAGCCCCATACTTAATGACCGTATCCCCTCCAGGGCAGGCAACCAATCTTACTTACTAGGGAAGGCTAGAGGTTTACTTCCTGGGGACAGAATGTCCCTTCCATGGAGCTGGAAAGCAAGCTAAGACAGAGGCTCAAGGGGCCCTGGACTTTGGAACATGTGAGCTAAAATAAAATCCTAAGCCTCCCACCAACTGAATAGACCCTCTCTTTGCCAAAAGTGACCCCAGAAAAACCTTAAAACTGAGTTCCTGGCCAGAAAAGGAAGGGAGATCGATTCCTCAGACAATAAGATACTACATTATTAACAGGACCTAAGGCCACAAAGGGCAAAGTTTGAATCACCTACAGGCCATCAATTTGCTCAAGAGATCACTTGACCCAGTATATGTAAGATAGCTTGTCTCTAATTAATAGACTTCCTTATCTTAATTTAAAACATTCCAAGGCTTATTTCTTTCCACCTATAACCTGAAATTGTATCCTGGACTTTTTGGGCACATTTTCTCAGGACCTCTAAAAGCCATGTGCTCTGGACTGGAGTTGCATACATTTGGCTCAGAATAAATCTCTTTAAATCCCCCCAGCCCAAAAGACACCAGGAGGGACTGAGGAGAAGAATGAGGCACCATATTGAAGACAGAGAGATTGTGTGAATGAAGTGGCGAATTGGAAAATTCCACTAAAGTGGAAAATTCCACTACCGGGTTTTCTCCCTTGCATCCTTCCCTGGGCCTCCTCCCCTGCAACTCCGACCCCCACCCCTCGCCCCACCATGCCCTCATAAATCACCTGTAGCAATTAGTGTACCAGGCAGTGAAGTAGCTTAGGACTCTGCCTCACTGAAGTTAACCCTGTTGTAGTCGTGCCCCTCCTCCTTAAGCAGAGTATATAAAAGACTGCTATGCTCTTTGTCTGATGCTCAGAATTTGGGGAGAGCAAATTCCCCTCTGGGCCCTGCCGGCTGGTGTGAAGTAAAACCTCTTTTGCTATATCTCCGTGTGTGTCTCTCAGTTTGTTCCCAGTCATCTCTGCTGTAACATACAAACTTACACCTAACTGTGCACTATTATTTCCTTTCTCAGCTCCTGGAATGTAGGGTGCAAAATTATGTGGCAGGTTGGAGGACAGATAACACACTTATATTCCTTATTGTTTGGAGTTTCCCCAAGGAAACAGCCACATCTCCCTGCATCATCTCACTCTCAGGTCCAATAGTTGATGAGCCCCACCCATTCATAGTCTCTAGTTACTCTCACATTAAAACTGTCAGATACATAAAGACTGTTTTAATAAGACCAAAGACTAAAGTAAACAAACAAAAAGAAGAAGACACTGTTCAATGGAATAAGGCAGTAACCTGAGGGAGAGGAAGTCCTGGGGTCAAGGAAATAGGGGCTTGACAAAGGAGAAAGAAATCCCAGGGACACTGGGGCAAGGTACCCTGGGATAAACACTGCACCTGGCACAGAGGACATTAGAGGAGAAGAGAAACACTTAGGAGGGAAGATTTCAAAGGAAAAATATAGTACAGATAATTTACCTGATGTGCTTAGTGGAATAACCATTTTAGTTGAGAGTCTGGAGATAAATTAGTGACAGCTACAAAGAAAAGAGAGCCAACAACATAATTACTTGATGATTACCTCATGAAAAAACACAAAGTTAATCAAAATACATTTCACCTGTAATATTAATTAATATAGCTGTATGATGAAGACAGTAATATTGATTTACTGAAAATTATCATAGAGCTACAGTGGAAGGCCAAGAGATGGGTATTTATTATTTGAGGAGGGTACATGGAGCTCAATTATAATATTCTATAGAGGAAGTCCACAGATAAAGCTGTGAGCTTTTTGGAGAACGTGGAAGTAACAAAAGAAAGAGTTAAATAAATTAAAAATGGTTGCTTCTAGAGAATGTGACATAGAGTTGGGACCTATTGAAGAAAGGATTGTCTTTTTTCGTTAGCTGTCGTATAGTATTACTTTATTTTTAAAAGTATGTACAATTGATGAAATAATAAAAAATTAACACAATTATAAAAAGTGAACACTTTCTCTAATCCTTCCTTCAGAGATAAAACCTTTTAAGCCTTTGGTGTAAATTCTTCACTCTGCCTAGATCTAAGTCCAGTTTATCACTTAGTGTCCTTAAGCCAGCTTTGTAAACTTGCCACATCTCAGTTTCCCCATGTGAAGTTAATTGCTAAACATACTTCATGGAGTTGTTATGAGGGTCTAATATAATTATTCATATAAAACACTCAGCGTAGTGTCTAGAAAGTGTATAATCATGGTCACAAAGATTATAGGTTTGCAGTGATTATATAATTTCTAATACGGAATCTTATAAAATGTACTCTTTTGTTCTTGCTTTTATTTAACTAAATATATAAGATGCACATTTTCTCTGATCTACGATATAGATCAAGTTTATTCAACCTTGGCACTATAGACATTTTTGGTGGGATAATTCTTTTTTGTTGAGGGATGTCCTGTGCATTATAGGATGTTTAATAGCATCCCTGGGCTCTATTCTCTAAATAAAGGTAGCAGGACCTCCATTACCCCAATTTAGACAACAAAGATGTCTCCAAACATTGCCAAGGCCCTCTGTGGCCTCTCAACATTGATTCTTGTGGAGAAACACTGATATATATCTACTTCATTTTCCCCAGTAGTTATATTTTTTTCCTATGAAGCTATCAAGATACATTTAACTACTCCCTGATTAGTGGATACCTGATTTATTTCTTACTTTTAATATTATAAAAAATGCTTAATGAAAATCCTGGTTTAAATTTATATTCAAAGTGCTATAATGAACATTATTGTACATATATATATGACTATGTCTCTGATAATATCCTAGAAATAAGACAAAAGACCATACATAATGATTTTTTTTAAAATTAAGGTTAAAATTTAAAGTTTTAGTTTCATTTAAAAAATGTATATATGTATATAGATGTATAAGAATAGATGATATCTGTAGGTCTGTCTATATAATGCCATTATCCTTAAAATCATCAGGAGTCTTTATAGTAAAATCATTTCCAAATAAAAATAAAATGCTTTGTCATTGTTTCAGATGTCACATAAACTTGAGAGCAAGCACTTTATTTGGGAAGACATTGCTTATTTCTAGGTATCATAACTGAACGAGGAAAATGCTCTCAAGAGCAGGTTAATACAAGAAAGGTTTAGAATACATGAAGAGTGAAAAGGTGACTAATGCCTCCCTTTTCAAAGATAGAGTTCTAAGGGGACCATTATGATATATTTATTATTTATGGGAGGTTCATGTATTAGTTTGGAAAATGCGGGCTTCAGGATTAACATTTACTTTCTTTCAATAGGCAAATGATTGTGCTGACTTACTTCATACAATTAAGTTTTTGAGATGCATTATTTATAGAAGCAGATAAAATGTTTTGTGATCAACTTGTTATTTCAGATGTATACTTAATAAGCTTTTCAAAAGCAAATGAAAATACACAAAGAAATATAATAATACAAGCAAATGAACAGAAAGAGTCCAAAGAGGAAAAGTCAATAAAAATATTTCTTTTCTATTGTTTGACCATCAGGAAGTTCAGATATTTTCTTCTCATTAACAGAAAGCTGTCCAGATGCAGTCATAAAAGCCAACATAAAGTGTTAATGAGATTGAGGGGAATGGTGGAATGTCTCCATCCTGAATATTTCATGAGCTGTCACCATTCAAAGGGTGTCAGGATTTACCTTCATTGCAGCTCAGGCAAACCTCTGGCACTTGATGACATATTCAGCAAAAACATTCTAGGGACCCTTACTGCTTTAGGGATCCTTAAAGAAAACTGTAGTTGGAGTCAGCTGTACGTGCATTGGGTTGTTTTTGTTCTTTTCTTTTGCTATGTGTAAACTGATTGTATACATGTCCAAACACCCCTTTCTATTCTCTCAAAATAATCTTCATGTAGCTTTCCACAACATTAATCACCATTGCAGATAATTGAAATGGTCTCTTAACAAGCTAATGTGCCGTATAACAGTGAAAATATTTTGTTTTTAATAAATAATTTCATTACAAAAACGATTTCTGTTTTTCAGAAACTTTGAGATGACAGACCACAAAGAATAAGAAAAACATTTATTTCTAATCTATGAAAGAGTATTGCTTTTCTTTTTCTTTTGTTTTCTTTTTTTTTTTAATCTCAAAATATTACAGGGGTACACATGTTTTGGTTACATGAATTGCTTTTGTACAGTTTGAGTCAAAGTTATAAGTGTGCCCATTACTCAGATAGTGTGCACTCCCTCCTGCTTGATTTCCGATGAATGTTATTTCCATATGTGCACATAAGTGCTGGTCAATTAGTTCCAATTTAATGGTGAGTACATGTGGTGTTTCTTTTTCCATTCTTGTGTTACTTCACTTAGAAAAATGGTCTCCAGTTCCATCCAGGTTAACAAAAGAGAGTCACCATTTTTTTATGCCTGAGTAGTACTCCATAGTATACATATACCACATTTTACTAATCTACTCATATATTGATGGACATTTAGGTTGTTTCCACATCTTTGCAACTGTGAATTGTGCTGCTATAAACATTCCAGTGCAGGTATCTTTTTTATAGGATGTCTTTTTTTCCTTTGGGTAAATAATCTATAGTGGGATTGCTAGGTAAAATGATAAGTTTACTTTTAGTTCTTTTAAGTATCTCCATACTATTTTCCATGGAGGTTGCCAAAGTTTGCAGTCCCACCAATAGTGTACGAGTGTTCTTATCTCTCCACATCCATGCCAGCATTTGCTATTTTGGGACTTTTTGATAAAAGCCATTCTCATTGGAGATAAGTGATATCTCATTTTGGTTTTGATTTGCATTTTCCTGATGATTACAGATGTTGAGTATTTTTTCATGTTTGTTGGCCATTAGTCTATCTTCTTTTGAAAAATCTCTGTTCATGTCTTGTGCCCACTTTTTAATGGTTTTGTTTGAGTTTTTTCCTTGCTTATTTGTTTGAGTACTTTATAGATTCTTATTATCAGCCCTTTGTCAGATGTATAGCATGCAAATATTTTCTCCCATTCTATAGGTTTTCTATTCACTCTAACAATTGTTTTCTTGGCAATACAGAAGCTTTTTAATTTGATCAGGTCCCACTTATTTATTTTTGCTGTTGCTGTGATTGCCTTTGGGGTCTTCTTCATAAATTCTCTGCCTAAGCTGATGTCTATAAGAGTTTTTCCAACATTGTCTTCTAGAATTCTTATAGTCTCATGCCTTAGGTATAAGTCTGTTATCCATCATGAGTTAATTTTTTGAGTGGTGAATTACATTTATAGATTTGCATATGTTGAACCATCCCTGCATCTCTGGGATGAAGCCGACTTGGTTATGATGGATTATTTTCTTAATGAGCACCTGGATTTGGTTAGCTAGAATTTTGTTGAGAATTTTTGCATGTATATTCATAAGGGGTATTGTTCTGTAGTATTCTTTTTTGTTGTGTCCTTTCCTGGTTTTGGTTTCAGGGTGATGTTGGCTTTATAAAATGTGTTGGTGGGGATTCCTTCCTTCTCAATGTTGTGGAATAATTTCTGCAGGATATGCACCAGTTCTTCTTAGTAGGTCTGGTAAAATTTGGGTGTGAAACCATCTGGTCCAGGACTTTTCTTTTTAGGAAGGTTTTTTTATTGATGTTTTATTTTTGGTACTTGATATTGGCCTGTTCAGGGATTTCTATTTCTTCCTGATTGAGTCTAGGGAGACTGTTTGTTTCTAACAATTTGTCCATTTCCTCCACATTTTCCAGTTTATGTTCATAGAGGTTTTTATAGTATTCATATAGAACTCAGAAAAATCAGCAAGAAAAATATCAAACAACCCTATCAAAACATGGGCAAAGGACACAAACAGAAACTTTTCAAAAGAAGATAGACTAATGGCCAACAAACATATGAAAAAATGCTCAATATCTCTAATCATCAGGTAAATGCAAATCAAAACCACAATGTGATACCACTTATCCCCAGTGAGAATGGCCTTTATCAAAAATTCCCAAAACAATAAATGTTGGGGTGGATGTGGAAAGATAGGAACACTCATACACTGCTGGTGGGACTGCAAACTAGTATAACCTCTGTGGAAAGCAATATGGAGATACCTCAAAGACGTACAAGTAGAAGTACCATTTGATCCAGCAATCCCATTACTGGGCATCTACCCAAAAGAACAAAAGACATTCTATAAAAAAAGACATCTACACTAGAATGTTTATAGCAACACAATTCACAATTGCAAAGATGTGGAAACAACCCAAGTGCCCATCAATACATGAATGGATTAATAAAATGTGGTATATGTATATCATGGAATTCTATTCAGCCACAAAAAACAATGGTGATGTAGCACCTGTTGTATTATCCTGGATAGAGCTGGAACCCATTCTAATAAGTGAAGTATCCCAGGAATTGAAAAACAAGCACCACATGTACTCACTATCAAATTGGTATTAACTGATCAACACTTAAGTGCACATATAGTAATAACATTCACTGGGTGTCAGGCAGATGGGAGGGGGGATGG
Source organism: Propithecus coquereli (assembly GCF_000956105.1). Taxonomy (NCBI): domain Eukaryota; kingdom Metazoa; phylum Chordata; class Mammalia; order Primates; family Indriidae; genus Propithecus; species Propithecus coquereli. Next base: position 1,505,572 of record NW_012149152.1, on the reverse strand, counting down.
GTATATACACATCTAATGGGTGCAGTGTGCACCATCTGGGAGATGGACACACTTGAAGCTCTGACTCGGGTGGGGCAAGGACAATATACGTAACTTAAACATTTGTACCCCCATAATATGCTGAAATAAAAAAAAAATTACAAAAAATAAAAAAATAAATTTTTGAGTGGCAAGAGGTGCAGATCCTCTCGATCTTTGACATGTGGCTATCCAATTTTCCCAGCACCATTTATTTAATAGGGATTCTTTTCCCCATGGTACGTTTATATGTTTTGGTGAATATGCAATTTTTTACCAACATGAAATTATGCTATACATGTAATTTCATAACGTGCTTTCTTCAGTTAATGATCGCCCCCTTTCTGTGACAATGCATCTTATATTACATGATTCTATAAACAAATTTCCCCAAATGCCTCCAATAAGTTCTTTACACCTAGTTTATTCTTAACAGAATTCATTCAAAGGCATATATTCCACTTTGTTTTTATTTTTTCTCATCTGCTTTTACCCTAGCAAGTCACTTTTAATGACTCACTTTTTGACAAGACTTGGCTTGATGTCCTACAATTTGTCCTACAATAAGTCAGCCCTTCTACATTTGTGTAGTTGTTTCCTCATGGTTTCATTAAAGATGTTTGTCTTTTGCAGACCCTGTAATCTGAAAGTTATACAAAGTCTTGAATGTTTACATTAATCAAGTTTGCTAAACTAAACCCTAAATGATAGCATAGACCCATATTATGTTCCATCGTATCAGGAAAAACATGCTATCTGGTTTGTCCTACAATTAATATTTATAAGACTCATTTCTTGATTAGGGTAATGACAGTCTGAACATTCAACTGTACATTAACATTTTCCTCCTTTAATTAGAAACTAAAATGTGATATAACTTTGCTATCACCATAAACATTTCCTATTTTCTCATCAGCCATATGACTAATGGTTTTGACGTCAATTTATAATCCTTGTCTGAGTTAATATTTTCATTAGAGGAAGTTGTGGAATGGTGATTTGTTTGTTCTGTCACTTATCAGCTGTCATTCTCATCTAAAATAGAACATTTCCTCATCAACAGTGTGTATTTGATTATGTAAATTATGGTTTCTAATTTAAAATTAAAATTTATGCTTTATTATTTCCCCTTAGTTACTAATTTTCAAAGGAGAGGATTGGTTTCATTGACACTTCAAATGGCAGTTTTTAACTTTTTCTCTCGCTTTCTTTATCTACCTCTCAACTTTTTGAACTTACGTATTTTATTTGGTTTAATGTTTCAATTGACTAATTTTTTATTACCAACTGCTTCATGCTGGCCCCCAAATGAAATATTTAGGTTAACTCTAACAAAATATATACGAGATTTATATGAGGAAAACTACAAAACTGTGATGAAAGAAAACACAGCAAAACTAAATAAATGGAGAGATAGTCCATTTTCATGGATAAAAAGAATTAATACTTTAAAGATGTCAGTTCTTCCCAACTTAATCTATAGATCCAATGAAATTACAATAAAAATCCTAGAAAGTTTTTGTGTGGCTATTTAGAAAACTGATTATAAAGTTTATATGGAGAGGCAAAAGACTCAAAATAGCTAACAGAGTATTAAAAAAGAAGACAGAGTCAGAAGACTGACCCTTCCCTACTTCAAGTGTTACTGTAAAGCCACAGTAGTCAAAACAGGGTGGTATTTGGTGAAAGAACAGACAAATAGATCAATGGAACAGAACAGAGAGCCCAGACACAGATGCACTTAAATACGGTCAACGGATTTTCGGCAAAGGAGCAAAGGCAATACAAGGGAGTCAAGTCTTTTCAACACATGGTACTAAAACAACTGGACATCCACATGAAAAAAACAAAATGTATTTAGACATAGACCTTACACCGTTCACAAAAATTAACTTAAAATGGATCACAGAACTAAATGTAAAATGTACAACCGTAAAACTCCTAGTAGAAAACACAGGAAAAAATAGACATGACCTTGGATTTGGTGATGGCTTTTTATATATGACACCAAAGGCATAGTCCATGAAAGAAAAAAATGATAAGCTAGACTTTAATAAAATTTAAAAATTCTGTTCCCTGAAAGACACTTTCAAAAGAATGATAATACAAGCCACAGACTGGAAGAAAATATTTGCATAAGACATACCTGATAAAGCAGCGGTCTCCAAACTTTTTGGCACCATGGGCTGGTTTCACAGAAGACAATTTTTCCACAGACCAGGGGTAGGGGGTGGTCTGTCATGGTGGGGCAGCTGGTACAGAGATCAGGTGGTAGTGTGCAGCCCATTTCCTAACAGTCCACAGACTGTACCAGGCTGCAGCTTGGAGGTTGGGGACCACAGTGATAAAGGACTTTTCTCCCGAATGTACTCTTGAAACTCAACAAAAAGAAAACAAACAACCTGATTAAAAATGGGCCAAGGATCTTAATAGACACCTCACCAAAGAAGATATAAAGATATAAAGACAGAAAATAGGCATGTGAAAAGATGTTCCACATCATATGTCATCAGAAAAATGCAAATTAAAGCAACAATGAGATGCAACTACATATCTATTAGAATGGTCAAAATCCAGAGCACTGACAACACCAAATGCCGGCAAGGATTTAGAACAACAGAAACTCTCATCCATTCCTGGTTGGAAAGTAAAATGGCACTCCGACTTTAGAAGACAGTTAGGAAGTTTCTTACAAAACTAAACACACTCTTACTGTCCAATCCAGAAATCCTGCTCTTCGGTATTTACTCAAAAACCTGCATATAATGTTTCTAGCAACTTTATTCGTGATTGTCAAAAGTTGGAAGCAACTAAGATGTCCTTCAGAAGGTGAATATATAACTAAATTGGTACCTCCAGACAAGTGGAATATTATTTATCATGAAAAAGCAATGAGTTATCAAGCCATGAAAAAACAGGGAGAAAAGACACAGTAGATTTTTATTCATCAATTCATCATAATATTTTCAAATCAATTTTAACACTACAATGATTTTGTTTATTTTTTGACTTTGTTTTCTTTTCATTGTATTGAAAAATCTTGAATCTTAATATAAATAGCTATAATTACTTCTTTGACTTAGATAACATAATGAAAACCATTTTAAAACCACATATCAATATTACTAAAAATGAAACTTTGAAGGAAAGTTAAAAATGTCATTTCTTTTTACTCATAGAACACTTTCACTAAAGAGGAAGAGTCAAATTTTCTGTTATAAAGTCATTGAGAGCAATGCTTTCTGTGTGTAATCATGTTAGCAGTTTGGGATGAGCTCTTAGTAGAAGCAGCCCTGGAGAGAGAGGGTGGGTTGGGATACCTTCCCAGGTTTCTCTCTTCCAGGGCTAATTTCGCTATTGCTGCAGTGGGATAGGAATTTCTTTGAGCTATGACACTATCAGCATTGTTTTTCTTACCTGTTCTGCCCTTTGTTCTCTGATTTTCCTAGCACTCATGCACTATCCTTTTTCTAGTTAGATGTGCCCAAAGGATCTTGCACCCACGGTGGCCCTCACCTTCTGGCAAGGAGTGTGTTTTCTGTGTTCTCTAAATGCAGCTTTCTCCAGGCCCTCTCGTCACTTCCGGATCATTGCCACTGAATCTGCCACCCCGCCACTAGCCTACCATATTGTTGTGATTTTCTGTTTTGATTTTATTAGTTAGGGGAAATTTTTGCCAATTCATGCATTGTTTGATTTGTGTGATTTCTGCGCTTTCTCTCCTCCCTGGTAGCAGTGATGGTGCAAGTTGTGAAGTTCTCATTTATTTTTCTGGTTCTTGCTCTGTTCTTCCTAGAACTGAGACCCTTCAGATTACTGCTGTGTAAACAACTGAACCCAAATTCATTTGTTGGGTGACTAAGCTTGTTGGGTGACTAAGCTTGTTGGATTATAGAAGGCCGTGGGTTTATACCTGAGGGTGATAATTGAATGTATACAGGAGGGAAGAAAGGCCTGGGTGCGGTTTGCAACTGTGTGCCACAGAGCTCTCTGCATCTGGCAGTTAGTAAGAGCAGTTGGAATTTCCATAGGTCTATGAAGCATCATCTCTCAGCTGAATAATTAATACATATCAGTACATTTATGGGTGTTGCTCTTGAACCCCCTTTTTTGTAAAAAATTAAAGTTTAAAATAAGCAAGACATGAAACATGAGAGGAGTTTGTATTAACAAACATTTGATTTAGGTACTCGGTTAACTTCTCTCAGGGAGAGAAAAGATAGGCGGGCATTATGCTCATGATTCTTTTGAGCAAAGAGGCTAGATGCATTTTCTGTTTTCATCATCACATTTTTTTCTGTAAAATATCAATAATTGTTCTTTGAATAAATTTCTTCCCGAAACAACTTAGGAATGTTTAAAACCATGTAGCAATGTTGTTAATATCATTACTGAGTCTCATATTTTCTCACAGACCAAGACATAGTCCTCTTGCTTAGCAAGATGTGTTCTCTAAATTCTAATGGTTTTACAAATATATTTTTGCAAAAAAATACAAAATACTTTCTAATTGTAATTTGCAAAACTCTTAGAAACTACATTCCATACATATACTGTTTAATTTGATCATTTCTTAGTATTTAAATAAAATAAAATTTTCTCCTCATCATTACTATCACCACTCTCCATCAGTTATTTTTTAAATCCACTTGTACAATTCACTAGGATGTTTCTCCTAACTACTTTGCCACACGTTTTTACCATTTTCAGATATTTCTAGATTGTGTAAGTGGTAAAGTGCAATTTCACTTTAAAGTATTTTTAATTCATAGATTTTTCAACAAATTGTATGTTCTCTATAACAAATAATTAAAATACAACTATATCATACAACATTAAATATAAATATTTTACAATAAAAAAGAAAATCACAGAAAAAAATGGTGTTAGGAAATTGTAGGGCCATATATCCGAGAGGGCAGAACTGGTCCTGTTACTAGAGGACTCTGTGTTACTAGGGAACCGAATAATAGTTTGTCATTAAGAGGGATGAAACAAAGGTTTAGAAAAATGTTCTCAAATACACCTTCACAAAAAATGGCCAATTTATACTCACTATTGTCTGAGAATTCACATTTAACTGTAACTGTTATAAATATTGACTATTTTCCTTTAGAAATACATCATCATATAATTTTGAAATTAAAAATAATATAATGGTATTTAACATTTATTTACAAAATATAAATAAGTCAAAATAAGTTAATAAATATTGCTACATTCTCACAATCAGTCACAAGCACTAAAAGTTTATATGGGGTAGTTGACGTATGTTTACATTTCTATATACAGAGAAAAATTCAAGTGCTTTTTTCCCACAATATTATACATAGTTTTACAGTTAAGTTTATTTGCTGAAATATTTGTAAACCTTATTTCAGTATATGAATGACATAGGCATAGCTTGATTGAATTAATGATTCTGCTATTATTGAACAGTTAGATTTTTTCTAGTTTTTTACTACTGTAATTACTGTTTCGATAAACATATTACTAAAATAATAATTTTCATATATCTGGGGGTTAAGATTAATTCTTATAAGTAAATATTGAGATTCTGATGGATTGGGTATGTATGAACTTTTGAGGCTATGACAGAGACTGCTGATTGTCTACGTAAATTGGTTCTCTCTTATTAAAGATGCCTACAAATATGTGGCTGGCCACAGCCCTTGCCTGCAGAATGTCACGTGGCAAAGCTCTGACCAGTGAAAATTGATTCAAATCAGACTTCTGGAAAAGTTCTTTAATGGAAGTCTGACCTTGACATCTTTCTATTTTGCCTTTAGCACTGGCATGTGACAACGGGAACGTCATCACAGAACTGGAGTTCTAGCACCTGCATTGGGAAAATGAACAGTAATCTAGGAATGGTTGGATGTGCAGTCATATAGAGGGAGTGCATGTGGGGCAGAGAGAGAGAGAGAAAGAGAATGTGAGAGCGAAGGAGAATGTGTCTGACTTTATGGAGCCTCATCCTATCCCTGGACTTTCCATCTCCAATTTTCTCATTATGTGAGAAAATAAAACAGCTCAATTGTTTAAGTTACTACTCCTTCAGCTTTTGCTACGGGCAATTTAACTGCTCATTGGCATAATAGACCAATGCCTTCCAAAAAGGTGCATGCCAACCAGTGGGTTATTTGAGTGCCTGTGTCACTGTGCCCCTACTGCCACCGGATAGCTGGTGTTTCATCTCTTTTTTCCTCTCATGTAATAGGCTACAATACACTTTTATTTGAAGTTGTATTTCTTTGAATACTAGAATGGTTACACTTTGTTAACATAATTATTTACCATTTGTGTTTCTTCTTTTCAAAATTACATGTCCTTTGCCTATTTTTTCTATTGGGATATTTGCTTTGCTTATTAATTTACAAAAGTTCTTTGTAAATTGAGGCTATTAATCTTTGATCATGGAGACTGTTAATCTTTGATCTTCCATATATGCTGTGAGTATGATTTTTCTACTTTATCATTTATTAGTAATTGATTATAGCAATTTTTTAATCTTTAAATTTTTATTTTTGTGCAAATTTATTGTTTTTGATGTTGTTTCTGTCAGTATTCCAATGCATAGGAAATTCTTGAAGTCTTTGTGAATCATAAAATTAAATTTGACCTTTCTTTCTGGTTGTGTATTTATGCCATGGTATTTCATTTCAATCTTTAATTTAGCTAAAATCTATTTTTGTATGAGAAAAATATCTGACTCAGTATTTTTTCCTATAGTGAACTATTTATCTTCATATCATTTATCGAATAATAATTTATTTTTCTATGTATCTTTAATCATTTCATGTACTATTTTCTTTTTCTTAAGCAGTGAATTAACAATATTGTGGTTGTCTACTATGTACTAGAATATCTATACATAGAGTGATTAAACAAACATCCAGTCCAAAAGGAATTATCAGTTTATCTTAAAAATAGACAAATAGTTTATTTCAGTAATATGTGAATAAGACTGACACAAGAGATCATCTATAGGAATTCTGTGCCTTTTTCTATTTTGATATGGGGACACATATTAAAATAAGTTTTCACATACCTCATTGTCTATATTATTTCATAAAATGTGTATATATTAGCCTAACAGGCGCTGGGGCAGGCCTTGCTTGGTATGTGTGATATTACTGGTTGAATCAGAATGGCATTGCCCTCTACAATGACCTGCCTTCATAGAGACTTATTCCTCCTTCTTTTGCTTTCACTTTCAGAATGCCAGGTGTCCTACCATCTTCTGAAGCCTTCGGGAGAATTTATTTATGACCCACTAGTTTTGCCTAGTCACCCTGAAGAAACACCTATATTGCAGATACACCTATGTTAGGTCACCAGCAGGAGCTTCCTTGAAAAGAATAATGTTCCCAGAGGAAGAATGTTAACTATGCCATCAAAAGGTTCTCTACGGGCTCAGATTTTTCAAATAAGATACAGAATCTGTCAAACTGTCAGAAACCCAGCATGAAATGAGCCTGTATGAAGCCAAATCACAGTGCCACTGTCAGAGAGAAATTACACTGTCCTTATTTTTTACTTGAAAATAAATAAACATAAGTTTAATTCTATTGTTTTATTTCCTAACTCCAGTAGCAGGCGTTTCCTCTTCTGATCAGATGAACTTAAAATTATATTTTAAAAGGAATTACTGTGCTTGGTTTTATTTGCCTCTAGAACCAAACAGTTCATCACTTGTGATCTAAAATTTGAAGGCAATGTAATGTCACAATAGTTACCTTTTATAAAAAGTAGACTCAATCAATAATTATAGGATCAGGTTAAGTTAGGAGAGATTTCCATGTTGAGTCTCAGAAGTAAAATCAAAAATACAGAGTACAAACTATTGACAATAAGTTGTGTTTCCAAGGATTCGTGACTCTGACGAAAACAGTAATTTCAATAGACTCCTGATTTCTAAATTCTATACCAGAAGTTTCAGAAGCATTAATATTTCTCATAGCACATTGTGACAAAGTTTACCTGGTGTTTACCCCTGAATACCTGGAACTTTGTTTGTCTGACATACCAGGTTGGACCACATATGAGCTGAGAGCATTTTCTTCTGCTTTTCTACATTCGAGGCAGACCTAGTGGTACACCTGGCTATGCTCCCCCGGCCCTAAGTCATACACTGATATTGGCTTTCAGGGCTTCAAAATGCTTAAAGCTAGAGGAGGAATAAAATTTTAAAAAATTTGAAGTCAGTAATGTATTGCCTCCAGATTTTTTCTTTTAGCATAAGATTGCTTTGATTATTTCAGCTCTTTATTGGTTCCAAATTAAGCTTAGGATTATTTTGTTCTAGATCTATGAAATACGACATTGGTATTTTGATGAGAATTGTGTTGAATATGTAAATCACTTTGGACAGTATGGAAATTTTAATGATGTCAATTCTACCAATCCATGAACATGTGATATTTTTCCATTCATTTGTGTCATCTATGATTACTTTCATCAGAGTTTTGTAATTCTCCATGTGAGATCTTTCACCTCCTTGATTAAATATATTCCTAAAGTATTTTATTTGCTTTGTAAATACTGTAAATGGTATTGAGTCATTGATTTGACTCTCAGCTTGACTGTTATTAGTATATAGAAATACTACTGATTTGAGTGTATTGATTTTGAAACCTGAGACTCTGCTGAATTTAGTTATCAATTCTACGAGTCTCTTGGTAGAGTCTTTAGGGTTTTCTTAATACAAGACCATATCGTTGGCAAACAGGGATGGATTAAAGACTTAAATGTAAGCTATGAACCATAAAAATACTAGGAGAAAACATAAGAAAAACTCTTCTAGACATATGCTTAGGCAAAGGATTTATGACTAAGATCCCAAAGGCAAATACACCAACAACAAAAATAAATAAATTGGACCTCATTAAATTAAAAAGTTTCTGCACAGCAAAGGAAATAATCAACAGAGAAAACAGGCAACCTACAGAATGAGAGAAAATATTTACACAATATACATCTGACAAAGAACTAATATCCAAATTTTACAAATAACACAAATAAATAAGCAAGATAAAACCAAACAGCCCCATGAAAAAGGGGAGAAAAGACATGAACAGAATCTTTTCAAAAGTAGATGGACGAATGGTCAACAAACATATAAAAAAATGTTCAACATAAATAATCATCAGGGAAATGCAAATTAAAACCACATTTTATCCCTGTCAGAAGGTCATTATTAAAAAGTCAATGACAACACATACTGACATGAATGCAGAAAAAAGGAATGCTTATACACTGTGTGTGGGACTGCAAACTGGTACAACCCCTATGAAAAACAGTATGAAAATTCCTCAAAAAGCTAAATGTAGCTTTTGATCAATCCAGTAATCCCACTACTGGGTATCTACCCAAAGGAAAAGACACCTGCACTTGAATGTTCATAGCACAATTCACAATTGCAAAGATATGGAATCAACCTAAGTGTCCATAAATTCATATGATGTGTGTCTGTGTGTGTTTATAAATATATATATATATATATATTTATATATATTTTGTATATATTTTATATATTATATAAAATATATAAGATGTGACAATAATAATATTCTCTATGAGGGATATATTCAAACGAAGGCTCTGCAGCTATACCCAAAAGGTGCCGTGGGGTGAATTTCATCATATGGAGACAGTCAAAAAAGTGATATCAGTGTTACCTTTAGCTCTAAGCATCTATGACAAGATACCTTGGGAAAGATAAACCTAAACAAAAGGAGAGAGATGATTGTACATTTGAGTCTTGTTAAGAAAGAAGGCATGGTAAAGAAAACATTGATGGGAGAAATTTCAAATGAGTAGAAATTCAGAAGAAATTTAAAGACCTTTCACAACTTACTCTTTATTGTTGAACAACATTCTACCATGCTAATTTCAGGTATGTTCAAAGAAAGTATTTTTTTTTTCCATTCGGTTTCCTCAAGCATTTTGCATTAGTGTGAATAGAGACCTTGGTATTCCATGTGGGTGATCTTCTTCAGTCACACAATTCAATTATTCTAATGGTACCTGTATCTTTGAACAGATGTATTTATTAAAAACTTACTATATGGTGTTTGAGCCTTGTAGTAATTTCCTGAATCAGAAAATATGACTTTCGTTACATAGAGCCCATTGGCTGAATTGTAATGGAGAGGCAAATTAATATTTTTTCAAATATTTTCACATATATTAAAACAATATGTACTGATTTCCACTCTTTTTTTTTTTTTGGACGAGCAACATAAAGGATAATTAGATGGAAATATTAATACTTAACCGAATTCTTTCCTCCTGAGTTTCCAGAGATAAGTCCTCTTTTCCAGGTCATAATTGCAAAAGCTATTTCATTCTATTTTTAGCATGCCTGTTCCCTCAGATATCTCTAAGGCTTTGTTGGGAAACCAATAGGAAAGGATAAAGTCAAAAAACAAAATGAAGACTATTAAATATTATAAATAGCAAGAAACAAGGTAGTTAAACATATCTCAAAACTGTGTTATACACTGAAATTCTAGAGTGGCGATGCAAGGCCGATTTTACATGGAGTTGGGTCAGGTATTCTAATACTGTACAGGTCAGGTTGTGTGCTCTCCAGAGAGAGGCTGTAATGTAATGTGAAATGGAAAGAACAGGGCTTTGAAGTTGGAGAACATATTTTGTGCCAGTTCTTGCCTGCCATTTTCTACCTGACCTTGAGCAATTCTATCTCACTCGGACTACTTAACTCATCTGAAAAACAAGGAAAGTGGTACTAATAAACACTTCTCAGGGTTATTATAAAAATAAACAGAATAATATGTGAAAAGTGCCTTATATTTATTCAAGAAGCATTTACTGAAAATATATTATGCACCAGTTATCAAAGATCTAAAGATAAATAAAATTAAGCAGTAGTTTGTAAAATTTAAAGCAAGATATATATTGTGTAGATTTATTTAGTGAAAGTCTTGATTAATACTTCACAGACTAATATATAGTTTAGCC
>NW_012149152.1:1491665-1494518 GCF_000956105.1 Propithecus coquereli | reverse complement strand
ACACACATACCGTGGAGTACTACTCAGCCATATAAAGGAATGAAATAATGTCTTTCACAGCAACTTGGATAGAACTGGAGACCATTATCCTAAGTGTCTTAGGAGTAGGAAAACAAACACTACATGTTCTTACTAATAAGTGAGAGTTAAACAATGGGTACACATGGGATACAAAGAGATGTAAAGGACACTGGAAATTAGGAAGTGCAGACGTGATAGGAGGGAGGGGTAAAAACTTACCTATTAGGTACAATAAACACTGTCTTGGAGACAGGTACTCTGAAAGCCCTGACTTCAGTATTATATAGTGTATTCATGTAAAACAACAACAGCAACAACAACAACAAACATTTATACTCCCTTAATATTTTGAAAGAAAAAAAAATTTTAAGGAGAAATTTTTTTAAAAAAATAGAATGGAAGTATTTGCCAATAATTTTGATTTATTTATATTCCTACCACTAAAATAGTACCCTTAGCTAGATGTCTACTAAAGGTTTACTTAATGGCTATAGCAAAGATGCATACATATACTTAGGATTGGAGACAGTGATGGGGGAAATCTTAGGCACCCACCATAAGTTAGTGGGTTTCAAATTGACCAGAATCCAGAAAATTAAAGAGAGAGAAATTCTTGCTGGACTGAGACTTAATTGAACTAGTTTGAGAGGCTTTGTACTGCTAATTTGTATTACATAAAAGTTTTACCTTTTATTTAACATAAGAGTTAGGTCATAAACAAAAACAACTTAAATGATTTCCCGTTTTTTGGTAACAGCCAACTTTCTTTTGACAAATTTGTAGAATGGTTAGTATTAATAGTTAGATGTAATAATAGGCACTTTCCAAAAGATTCTGAGATAGACAGAATTTGACATTTTGTAAGTGTTTCTGTGACTGTCTATTACTACCTTTGGAAGATAATAAATATTACTCGATTAATCTAAAACACAGATGTTACATCTGTCCTTTGATGCCAGCATTGTAAAGAGATTTTTATTGGTGCTCCCATTATAGGAAAGTAACTTATGTTCTTTCTTTGCTTTTTTTTTTTTTCTATTTAGTAATTAAAGTCATCTGAGGTATTAGCTATTAAGAAACTCTTTTTTATGGATGAAAGATTTTAGGACTATTTATATGAACGTTGTATGTTTATTTGGTAATTAAGCATCTAATGCAATATAACCCTCTAACGAAAACCAAAAGTTTAAATAATCACTTCTTTCAGAATTGAGATCAGCCCTGTAGTTGTTTGTTTCCTAATCCTGTCCCATTGCCATTAGACAAGGGGGTCTTTCTAAGAGAAAGAACTTCCCTAGTTCCCACACTTGGACCATTCATTTGTTCAACAAATGTACCAGAAGATGGAAAGACCTCCTCCTACAACATATCTAGCTCATGAACTCCTTTCTTTGTTGTCCAAATATGCTCTGTCCTGAACACCATGGAGGAGACAATTGTCTTGACTGACTTCCAGGGATTATGGGAACAATGACTATGCCAAAAGCAGACACCAGGATGAGGTAGAACCTACAGGAAGGCCTGAGTATCTCACCGGCAGACCTGAATGGACATTTCCATTCTCCTGCCTCATTTAGAACTGGCCGTGGTCTTTGACTTTCCATGGGTATCACTAATTCCTTCCCCTGCATTTTTCTAACACTGGAAGATACAACAGTGGCCTCTCAGTAGCACTTCTCAGTTCCTGTCTCTGGCCTTACTTAGCAAGGATATAAGAAGTCACACTTCTTCAACAACCTTCCCTTGAAACATGCAAGTCTTCCTGTTACTCATCTCATCTGGTATCTTCTTTTGTTCCTGGCATGTCCAAGAGCGGCATGACCTCACTCTTGCTCTTAAAGCCCATGAATACTGACTCTCTGCCAGAATCTCTGTTTGAAATTTAGCATCATCCTTTCCCTGTCTTCTGAATGTCAGAAACTCAGTTCCCACAGCCACCAACATCATTTTGATCAGACTTTTCATGTTATTGTATTTTTATTTAACTTGTGTACTTTAACGTTTATAATCACATTGTCTCCAGTTATGCTCTTACCTCTTAGGAATTTTTAGTTTCTGTCACCACCATCTTTCCCTTGCTTCTGTTCTGGATTTCTGTCCCAAATTACCACCAAAAACTAGAAAGCTAGGGTGTGATATATGATCCTTCACCTGAAGCCAAGTCATTTCCTGCAAGTTCTCTGTAGCTCCACATTTGTCCTCTATTCTTTCTTGGATTTATTTCCTGGATCTTTGCTTGACTTTGTATTTTTGGCCATTCTTTTTTTCTAAATTCATATCTCACTAATAATTGCTTTTTCCATGAGAACCACTACCACTTCTGATCACCAGCTAACATTTACTAAAATCTTTTGAACCAGGAGGCTTTCTGTTCATCTCCTAATATTGATAATCTCACTTAGTCCTTCTAAAATCAATGCAAAGTAGCTATCAGTGTTTGATCCACATTAGGTTCCTAAGTATTTCTAGAAGGAATGATTGAATGAACATTCATTTTATAATGGAGGAAGCTAGGGCTTAGGAAGACTTTGCCCCTTGCACAAAATTAGGCAGTTAATGATAATAATAGTTAATTGTTGGTAGGTGCTTACCAAGTGTCAGGTGCTATTCGAAATGCCTTTATGGAAAATAGTTGTTATGTGTGTGAGTGTGTGTGTGTGTGTGTGTGTGTGTGTGTGTGTGTTTCTTTTATCACCATACAATGGGAAAAAAAATTCTTCACATTCTTAGGAGAATTAATTTAGGACAAATGGGCAGAATTTCAGAGAGACAGTATATTCAATAAAAACAAAACTCAGTATGAACTGCTTCTTATGCTAACAATATATAATG
>NW_012149152.1:1469392-1490280 GCF_000956105.1 Propithecus coquereli | reverse complement strand
AAGCAAGATATATATTGTGTAGATTTATTTAGTGAAAGTCTTGATTAATACTTCACAGACTAATATATAGTTTAGCCCTAGAGTTTTGAAATAATTTTATGTAATACACTGAGCAAACCAGATGTGTCCAGCTTTGCAAAGGAATACCAGGTATATGGTTTCTGCCAAGCCCCAACTCCCCACGACCACACCCCCCACCCACTTTTTTCTATTAACGTTCAATATACAAAATTCCTTCTTGGTCTTACTTTCCTTATGCGAAAATGCAAATATTTTGCTTCCCCAAATTATAGGGAGTTGGGGTGATGCTTCATTCTTGGTTTAATCTGGAATCACACTGCACAATGATGGAAAGACAACAAATTATCATTGTTTTGGATGGTAAAGAACAATGAGATGTTTGCATATCAGCAGAGGAAACATCTCCAATGTCTAGGACAAATGCTCGAATCAAGCAATTTAGGAGTCTCATTTAACTAAACCATCATGACACATTTGTTGTGAGATTGTCCCTTTGTTTCTGGCTAATGTTGTTCTATTGATGTTTCTAAATGGCTACGAAATGACTTCTCAAACTATGTGATGTGATGAGCCCCAGGTATGAACTATTAGGCATTTTCCTCACTAATCATTTTCATATGGTAATCAGAGATGTCAAACTCACCCTGTGTTTCTCTTTTCAAATTTAGGGAGCACTATATGCTGCATCTTTAGCCATTATCTTTCCTAGCTCTTACCTTTAAAGTGAGCTACTCCTGCTGAGGGTATGGCCTTAAGGCGCCCTTAAGGTGCAGGTTCCAGAATTTGATGAGACACAGAGGACTGTTCTTCCCTCATATTTGCTGGCGAAGTGATTTAGCCGGATATTTAAAAAGCATAGATATTTATTTCAGACACAGATTGGTTTGCATCCAGGCTCTGATACTTGATTACTTTGTAAACTTTACCAGTTTTATTTAACTTTCTAAGCCTTAGTCTCCTCAATTATATAATGAAATAATACTAGCACATGCCTGGTTATAATGAGTATTTTAAAAGCTAAAGCACTTAATGAAATTATTACCATCTATAACACTGTGATATTTAATAATCCCTGAATAAATATAAATCATTGTTCTTTATAAAAGTCAAGATTAGAAGTATCCTGCAGTCTGCGTGACCCAAGAGCAACACAGTTATCAGATTTGGGAATATTTAGGAGTGTGCAGAAACCCAGAAAACATAACAAAAAATGTCTCCCAGTTATTACAAGGGGAAGAAAGGGGAAATGAAATAAACATTTTCTTAGTGCTCACTATATGGCAGAAGTTTTACACACTCTCTCATTGAATTGAATCAAATCAATTTAAATGAGGAATTATTATATAACTTACTTTTACAGATAAGAGTATGCGGAACAGATAAGTAATATTCTCAAGATTACAGAGCTATTAAGTGGCAAAGCCAGCATTTGAGTCTGTGTTTTTCTGACCTCATGTCTTTTTTTTTCCTACAAGCCAAATTAAATACTGAGCGCACTCAGATTAGCAACTCTGCAGGCAATAAATATCCCAGGCAAACAGCAAAGTATATTGGATCATGGCAGTGACCTGATTGGATGTGAGCCCAGTAATAAATCTCTGTTACTTCAATAAAAACTATTTCCCACAGTGACCCTTGGGAACTTCTTACCTGGGCAAGAACTAATCCTAGAGACGAATGACTGGGCTCAGTTCATCCATCTGTATACACAGGTGACCACAGACACCCAGGTAGAGAATCAGGAGTGGTAGTGACAGAACACACACAAGCAGCAGATTGACAGTGAAGTCTGGACTGTCTCAATGTCCATGAAAGTGAGATAAAGGCGGGCAAGGGGGAGTTAATTTTACATGTCGACTCAACTAGGCTAAGGGATGTCCAGACAGCTGGTAAAACATTATCTTGGGGTGTGTATGTAAGAGAGTTTCTGGAAAAGATCAGAATCTCCCTTATCTCTTCCAAATGATCCGCCCTCACCAATGTGGGTGGGCATAATCCAATTTGTTGAGGGTCTGGAAAGAAGGAAAAGGCAGAGAAATGGTAAATTCTCCTTCTTTCTTCTTCAGCTAGGATATCCAACTTCTCCTACACTCCAACATCAGAACCTCAGGTTTTCAGGCCTTCAGCTTCAGACTGAGCTATGCCAGTCTTTTCTTGTTCTCCTACTTATAGGAGGCAGACTGTGGCATTTCTCAGTCTTCATAATCATAGGAGCCAACTCCCATATTTGATCTACTCTTGTCTATCTATCTATCTATACCCTATTATAGTAGGTGCCTTCCTCATACCAACGTTAATTTTTGTGAGAACACTGCAAGACTGATGTTGGCGTTCCCATTATACAGACCTAAAGCATAAGGCAGTAAAGGATACTATAATTTTTCCAATGTCTTACGATTAAATAATGGTAGAGAAATCAGAATGTGTTAGAAATTAAGATGGTAGCTTAGGTAGGAGGCAGGGCACATCCATCCCACTTGTGACTGAGAATTTTATCTTTCAATAAACAGCAGCACAATGTGAAAACAGAGCACTGGACACTGAGTCAGGGTTCTTGGTCTTTACTTTTGGCTTCATGTTATATATAAAGTGTAGCCTTGGACATACCATTCAATTAAACTATTTGACCCTCAGAATACTCAGTTGTGAAGTATGAGTATACTATTTCCCCTGTCTATTTCACTGGGCAGGAATAAGACTGTAATGATATCATGAATTGGCACTACATAAATCCAAAGATAATATGCAAATGTGACATTATTTTTGCCTATCTCCCTAGAGCTACATTTGAATAAAATGGGCTAATATATATGAAAATGTTATCCCATTATAATAAAAAAAATCAAAAATCATTAACAATAAGTGTAACCATTCCTGGGGGGCATGGAGCTATTTGAATATTTATATGGAATGGTAATTATTGTGCTTTTCTTTCTCATTATTAATATGATCCAAGAATTTTTTAACAATTATAATTATTAAGAATCCTGTATTTTTATCATAAAGCAAACAAAGCTCAGTGGGGACAGCTGACTCATCCAAGGCCACACACTTAGCAATGATACCACGATAAGAATTCAGATTTTGTGCTTCATAGCCTTATGCATATGTTCTAGACCATGCTGTCGTCTGACATGAAATGAGGGATTTTTATATATCATGAAAAAACTTAGTTGCTGCTTCTGAGTATTTGAATTTTAAAAGTCATTTTTCAGCTCAAAACTTTACAAAAGACACTGTAAGCCAGTTTTCTCAGTTCTCTGGTGAATTATACAGAAAGGTTTTCTTTTTTTTAATTTTATTTATTGGTGTTTAATAGACCTTATTTCTGCTTCTGAATATTCTTTCATAATCCCTGGGATGGATCCCATTCTCAACCTCCCTCCTTTCTTTGATCTCCCAACATTCTCCAGATCCCAGGGGTTTCTTTTCCTGGTGCCCTGGCTGGGAAGTCAGGGTATTATTCTTGCCATTTTGCTGTGCTGTTCCTGAGCTTAAATTTGGCTCCATGTCCCATGGCAGGAGGATAGAGAGAGGGAAAAAGACAATAGAGATTTCCCTACCCCTATACATTCTGGAACCTGAACCTCTCCTAGGGCTGCGTTCCTGTGTGCTAGTATCTCATTCACCACCATTTACCTCTCCAGATGCTAACATTTGTTCAAATCGTAAACTACTAAAATAAAGCTGAACTAAATACCCAAAAATTGTCCTGAAAGAGTGTAAATATTTATAAGAATAATTTCAAAACAGAAACTGTGGATGAAAAGCTTCTTTAGATCATAATTATTTTTTTCTCTGGTTGAGGTTGGTTATTGTAGCCTAGGGCACAGAGGGTTGTTATTTTGAACGAATTGAAGAGTCAGGAAAATATATTCTACCCCTTTAACTAATAATAGAATAAAGGGTTCTATTGTCAACTGTACCCGTAGCAAATAACAAAGCTTAAGAAGATATATATATAGACCATTTCGAGGGTATTGGAAAATCCTTATGGAATTATTAGTTTAAGAAAAACTTTCCTTATAAATTAAAGTAAATTAAACATACTGAAATTGAAGATGTTTTACTCTTTTGTTTTCTTCTTCAGTAAACACATAAGGGCAATTATTTCTGTCCCATTGAAATCACTTATCACTTGGCAACCACAAAATTGTAATTTCCACTGAAAGACAAATAATGTGATATCCACCTCTCAAAAATAATGAATGTTACATATTTTATTCAACTGGCAGGTGGGTCAAGCAGATTCTATCCAGTACCTGGAGAAATATATCTTTTGGCTTGATGATAAATGGCATCCTCAAAGAAAAAAATCCATCCCTAAACTTGGAACAACAGCTATTCCTCTCTGACCTACACTTTTTGTCTGGACTCTGACAATGGGTAAGATATTTTCTGCACTTTACGAGTACAGTAATTACAGATAGTAGGTAGTTAGATCAAGATAACCAGATAGTTGGTCATAAAGATGACCAGATAGTTACACAGACATGAAGAATATCAGGAAATGCCACCCCAAGATGTGACATTTTGATATGCTAATTACTTGGAATCAAAGGCATTTGGGAACAGTGGATGCAGAGGCTTTTTCTGAGCTCCTTATATCTGCCTAAAGATAGATCCCCCTAAAAGAGCTCAATTTTCATGAATCCCCTCCCCAGGAATTTATGACCAGAGGATTAACCTGGATCATAGGAGAGACGGGAGGTCAACACCACACCCAGACAGACTTTGTCACAGGCTGTCACCTACTCTTCTGAGGGTCCATTCATCTTTCCCAAAGTCATTTACTCTCCCCTAAGTTGCCTATGTTCCGCCTCTCCTCTCTTGTATTGTCACCAAAAGTTTGTTATTTATCTCCAAGTCTGAATTAGTAAGAACGAAGAATGAGGACAATTGGTTTGAGGAAAAAAAAAGAGAGGTTTATTAAGGGTTCAGATTAGCCTCTCGAAAGACCGCTGTCCCTCCTTTAAACAGAAATGCAGGCTTTTTAAAGGGGGGGTTTCTGAGATTGGGCTCAGATCTATGTGACCAGTGTCACATGCTGTGGCTTTGGGCTATTGTTGTTTAACTGTAGTTGGTGGTTTTGGTCAGCCTTAATTTCTGGTAAAGATGATCTTGTGACCTCCCGACAATTCTGTTGAGCCATATCTTGTGGTTTAAGATACTAGAAAACAAAGAACAATTTTCTGACCCTTTGATTACTGGCCTTGGGCAGGAATTCAGGTTTTAATTCCCAAAAAGGGTAGGAGTGGGTGTTAAAGAGACAACTGGTAATACATTTTGCCCCATTTCAGATCCTTAGCTCTGTTATACTGTGGGGAGGGTTTTTATGCTTCTAGATCTCGCTGAGTTTTTGAGTATTCACTTTTCTTTCATGTAGTGCCCCTGTGCACATAGTAATTTTGTATACCTACCTTTTCTCCTGTTAATCTGCCTATTGTCAGTTTATTTCATAGACTCAATTATAGAACCCTCAGAGGGCAAGGAGACACTTTCCCTTCCCTAAAGTTTGATAGATAGATAGATAGATAGGAGATAGATAGATAGATAGGAGATAGATCTGTAGAAATCAAATATTTTAAGAAGCTATCTTTCCTGTGTTATAGAGTTTGCATTTGCTGGTCCTGCTCAGCACTGACTTGGGGGAACTTAGTGAGGGAAACGTTCTATATGACTGCAGAATGAAATAGGAAATATTCATAAAAGAACCACATGTGTCAGACAAAGGGAAAAATAAAAACTGTTAGCAAATTTGAGATCTACATAGTATTAAAAATAATTTACAAAATACAGTGCTGTTTCTGACTAAGATTGAGGTTATCTTATCAGTCTGTTTAATCACAGTTTAGGGGAGATGTTATTAACCACTCACATTTTATATACCTGCTAAATGAAGTTCAGAGCAGTCAGGTACTTTATCTAATGTTACATTACACAGGAAAAGAAAACCATACAAATGACAGAATTGCGAAGGATTTTTCATTGCTTCGTTGACTCCACGTCCTGGGGACCCTTTGCACGAAGTAACATGATGCAAGATTCAGAAGGGAGCCGAATCTTGGAAAATTGAAAGGTAGGAATAAAAGTTAATATAAGAGCGAAAAGAATTTAGGCACACTGAAAACAGTGTGAGATTATGGAAAGCAAGGTGAATGTCCTAAAATTATGTAGAAAGTCAGGATTTGAAATTGTCTTTAAAAAAAGACAGATGCAAGTATAACCATCTAATTAAAGGTTCAGTACTAGTTAGATAATAATTACAACAAAATAAACCACAACTTTGTTATAGATGATCCTCTAAATAGTTGAGCAATAGAAAGAAAAGATGGCATTTATATGTGTCTCTCTAATAAAAACACTGGAAATGCTTCTCCCTTCATGAATTATATAATAAAAGAGAGAATAAATATAAAGGTATTGATCATACGCTTTGAATACAAATAGTTACCATAGCAATATTCTTTCCCTAAAACATAAATCAATTAATCACATTGCCCGTATTTCCTATTATTTCTTCCTTTCTTCCATTTCTCAAAAATATTGAAGTTCATTTCTAAACTGGATTCTAAATAGTCTTTTTGCCTCACATTTACAATTATCAATTTTTTTCCAGCATCCCTTTTTATATGTTGCCTTCAAATCAGCTTTCTAAATTTCCACTTACTATTTAGCTTCTCAAGTCAAAAAAATTAAGAAAGGGCCCTAGACTCTCCATATTCAGGTTAATTTACAATGTTCCAACAGATAGTTCTTAAAGACACATCTGATTTGGCTTCCCACTATTTCCTGCTAATGACCCATCACATCACCCAGCTGAGGTTTCTGGCAGGTTTTCTAGTTTCCAAACAGCATTATCCAGTGTGATCTGATTGTCTATGGTCTTTTAGCAAATCTTTATGATTCTCAGTTTTGACCAAGGAAAAGCTATTCTTTGAATTTGACTCTTAAACACGTTTTAGAGCTGGTGACATCTGAGTTACAATGCCTTGTGCTGTGTCATCTGTCTAGTGATTGTTTATATTTCTTTGTAGTATTCATATCTATTTAATTTAACTTGCTTTAAATCATGCATAATAATGTGTGATGTACTTTAGAAACACCACATTTTTTTCTTTTTTGAATTCAAATTTAAAAATTTTTATTAATTGCATATTGTGTAGAAGATACGGCATAAAACCCCACTTATATCCTTTATAATTGTCCCAATCTCTCCTGCAGGTGCTGGCCTTTTCTTTATCTTAATTACCACAGACTGCATTCACATCAAATCATACTATCTAAGATATATTCTACGTATAATGGCTCCCAATTATACCTACAACTATGCTGGGGAAATCTGCCTTTGGTAAAATTAACATTCTATGTTTTTACCAAAAGCATAAAATGTATATTTTGGTGACTTACTACTATAAATGATTGTCAAATAAAAAATAAGCACATAGCCAAGAAGTATGACTTCTGATTTATTTAAAAATTGAATAGAAAACAACAAAGAGCTAAGCCATGACATATATTTCACAGTTAAAATAAGAAACTTGTTTCCCAGGTAGCTCATTTTGGAATGTGTAACCACATTTATCTAAGCTATCATACCCTATATTGCCAGTGCATTGCACAAATGGACTAATAGCAAGCAAACTGTTGACCTTACCTCTTCCCAAAGATTTGGCCCTTATCTTAAAAGCAGCAATAAATCGTCAAATTTCCCCACACTGCTCATCACTAGTTTGCAGAATCAGCATTGTGGACCACGCTGACTATATTTCCAGAAATAATGCGTTCCCAAAGCAATATTCTCAGATATGCTGAGTCAGCATGCTGAAGGACAAAGAGATGCCTTTAAATATTGTGTCTGAGCCAGGGTTTGTCAGTAGAGATAACTATTCAACATGAACACAAAAACATACAGGTGGCCAGAATCTTTTAACCTAACACTGGTCACACACATGTAAGTGCCTGAAGTTTTTTACTTGATTAGGAAACTTGTTAAGTTTCTGTCTATGAAAGATGGAAAACCATGAAGTTGTTTTTATAAATCTCCAAATCTGATGCATTAGTGGGATTATAAGATTTGGCAAGATGATCTATGATGTTCTGACTTATTTAAATCAATGTGAACCTTTGATGCTATCATATTGTTAAAACATATATTTTGATTTATCATGTCTACTTTAGAAATACAATGGCTATCGATTGAAAAGGCAGCCACTTATTGAAACTCTGAGAGCTGGTGATCCATTCTATATTTACCTAGACTTACAGGTATGAATAAAATAATCCCTAGATGGTTATAAATTCAGCTTTGGAGTTATCTGTGAGCTGCATCTATGGCAGGTTGCTGGCACTATTAAAAACCCAAGTTGAGAAGACATCGTCATCAGATGTTCACTGTATACCCATTGGCTTCTCCACATCTCGCCTCCTTATATTTATGTTGAATAACCTGGATTCTCCCTCTAGCACCAAACCCTCTAGCACCAAACCCTCGATGAAAAGAAAACATTCCTTCAGAGATAATTTTATAACTATTTTCATTCTACATGTATGTATAATTTATTAGAATACCCACATTCCATCACAACCCTATATTATTTGGTTCCATTTTGTCCTTCCCATATGAATTTCCTAAAAGGGGAGAGGGTGGAACAATCAAGAGTGATAGAAGCACTGCCTGTTAAAGAAAGGTAAGTATCATTATTCATCTGGGAAATGCAAATCAACATAATAGACAGGTGTCACTACATACCCATCAAATTGGCTATAATTAGTAAGACTGACATTATCAAGTGTTATCAAATGCATAGAACAACTGAAACTTTTCTAAATAGTGCAAATTGATTTAATCATTTCCAAAAACTGGCAATATTAACCAAGGTTAAACATATACCTTCCTTTTGACCTACCAACTCCATCTTTAGGGATATTTTCAAGAGAAATAAGTGTATATATCACCAAAAGACATGCACATGTATGTTCATGACAGCTTTGCTAATAGTAACCCCAAAGTGGAAGCAACCCAGGTATCTGTTAATGGCACATGAATACATATATTGTGGTTTATTCTTATAATGGGATATTATAAGGTAATAAAAAGAAAAAAAATACTTAAACATATATCACATGGATAAAGTTCACAGTCACCATATTAGGCAAAAGCCTTATGTGAAAGAATGTATATTATATAATTCCATTTACACCAAGTTTGAGATTAGGCAAAACTGATGATGATAGAAGTAAGAATGGTTACCTCTGCAGTGGTACAAGGACTGGTAAGGTGCATGAGGGAAATTTGGGGTAATACATATGCTTTCCATCTGGATGTTGGAGGTGGTCATATGAGTGTATAATGTGTGAAAATGTATTAATCTGTACACCTGATATTTATGGACATAGTGAATTGTGCTAACTGTATTTTAAGTCACAATTTTAAACAACAGACATTAATACAAATACACAATTTAGAGTAACTTTTGTCATTTCTGAGAGTTGGACCTTTGGCAAACTACCATGTTGATTAGCCCAGTAGAAAATAAATGCCTGGAAGCATTATAGTTTGAATGATAACAAGCATGGTTTCAAATTAACATTTATACGTGGTATAAGGTAGGGTTCAAGGTTCATTTTATTAGCTGAGGATTTTTTTCTGGGTGCACTACCAGCAGCTGGAAAAGTGAGTCTTTCAGTTCTTGTCTTAGTCTGTTTTCTGTTGGTTATAACAGAATACCTGAAACTTGAAAATTTATAAAGAAAATAAATTCTTATACCTATGGAGGCCAGGAAGTCCAAGGCCAAGGGGGCACATCTGGTGACAGCCTTCTTGTTGGTGGGGACTCACTGAAGCATCTCCAGGCGGCATGAGGTATCATTTGGCAAGGGGATGAGTATACCAATGTCCCAGTTCAAGTCTCTCTTCCTCTTTTTATAAAGACACCAGTTCTCATGGTAAACCATTAATCCATTAACTCATTAATCCATCAGTTCATCAATCGATAAATCCATTCGTGAGAGCAGACCCCTTGTGACCTAATCATCTCTTAAAAGCTGTACCTCTTAGTACTCCCACATTGGGGATTATGTTTCAACATGAGTCTTTTGGGGATCATTCAAACCATAGCAGGATGAAGGGGCATCTGAGCAGCGCAGCTCAGCATTCACTGCAAGAGGAGAAAAACAGAGCACAGTTTTCCTCAAAGTAGCTTACAAACAAAACTTCAAGCAATGAAATACAGTATAAATGCAATCCAGAAAGTGAAACAATTTGAGTTACTAAATTGTGTTTAGAAGTTGAAATATGACTTCAATTCCCCTTTCCATTTATAATAATAAAATTTCAACTGGCTACAGGTCCCACCTTATTCATCAAAATATACATTTTTCTGATAGTTCTTAAATGCCTTAACAGTCATATAAATTCTGTATTTACATAAGACACATTTGTAGTTGAATCTAACAAATTTGATTTATAATTATGTTTCTACAAAGCTTTCCATTAGAATTTTCTTAGACTTTCCTTGTGTTTTAACTCTGCATAATGAAAACGGTGCTATCTTACAGTACCATCGGTAAAAATACATTGAATAATCACGTAAAATATTTTTAGTTTTTCTGAAAAGAGTATCTTCCATTAAAATTTCTGAAATAATGACTTTTATCATAAATAGTCCAAAGCAATGACTATATTATTGTTGTAATAGTCCAGCTCTTACATCAATCTTTCAGAAAACTTGACGTTTACAATGATAGTTACAAAAATATGGCCTGGGCATTAAATAATCTGGTATTAGAAATCAGAATTATCTCTAGAAATCTAAAGGAAAGAACTTCAAAAGATATGAGGATATATTTTTAGTGGTTCTGTTCAAGACCAGAAAAATAGGAAAATCCAAAATATCCTATGAAATCTAAAACAAACAAACAAACAAATAAAAAAATGCATGAATTTGTGATTGTGGGGGTGTGGGGAAACTTCCCCTTCACCCCAGAAGGTCCACTGAAAGATCAACTCACATTAAGGCAGATTAATAACAGAAAGAGATTTATTTACACTGTTCTCTGGGAGAATCACAGAGTGATTACCCATTATCCACTTGGGGGTCCAGAAATTTATATACCCTCATTTTAGAGGGGAGGGAGAGATGAGGAATGTAGGTAATTTTCTTTAGGACCAAAAAATGGTTGCTAGGAAGGATGACTAGATAGTTGGGAGAATGAATGGATGGGTGGGGGAGGGGGAAGAGATTGACTTGTAAATGATTCTCTTTGCAAATTAAATTACCCTGAGAGACAGGTATTATATTTAAAATGATTTGGGCCAAGTCTGTTTGCATTCTTGATTTTCTTTCCTACAATATATTGAGATAACAGGGAGGGGAAAGAAGAAAGTCAATAGTTCTTTTGATGGGTCCTGCCTGGTTTATGCAGATAGAGGGAAAGCTCATTCCAAGGCCTGTTCATTTCTCAAGGCCTTTAATTCAAAATATTCTTTATACCAACAGTCATGTTTTGGGTAAAATTTCCTGAGCTCCTTCTTGATCAATGAAAGAACACCATATGTTTGAGAACTGCAAAGTAGCCTGAAGCAGTCATTATTTTCCCTTCCCATGTCTATGATGCCTTCATTTTTCTCAGTGGAAGGACAAAAGATGTGCTCGAATGTGGAATTTCTGACTCAAAAATTATCAAATACAATAGCCTTAGAAATGTAATTTCTAGTAAATTGTAAAATTCTAATAAATTCTAGAATTCTGATAAAATTAGAAAAGTAACATATTGATAAGGAAAACCCCCATCTGTTACTTGGCACATCAGCCACCTGAGACCCCCAGCCCTCACGGAAGACCCACATCAGCATAATACTAACCTATTACCTGGCCCATCAACTAATCTATTACCTGGCACATCAGCATAATACTAACCTATTACCTGGCCCATCAACTAATCTGCTACCTGGAGCATCAGCATAACACTAAATCTATTACTGACACATCAACTAACCTATTACCTGGAGGACACTAACCATCTGACACCCTACCCCCGAGACCACCACAACTTAATAAAAGTGGGAAAAATCTGGTAGACGGGGCTCAGAATTTGGTGGCGAGGCCCCTTGAGCCCACTGGCGAATAAACTTTGATTCTCCGACCTCGGTTTGCCCTCGGGACCGCTTGCTGTAACCCTTACAGTAACAATATCACCTTCTCAGTGAGGCTTTTCCTCACTATATAAAATATCAAAACTTCTTTTTCCTCCATTGTAACAAAGGGAATGGCCTGAAAAAAAAAAAAAGAACAAAGAGCAGAAAGATTTTCTGTCTTTTTAAAATGTCCCCCACACTTTTGGGAACTTGCAGCCTGGCCTTCATCCCTGAGGGAGGTTAAGTCTTATGTTAAAACTCCCAGGTGGCCGCCAGCCCACACAGAGTTCCCAGGCTTTGTTTTTGGCAGAAATGGCATGATTAGAATAATTAACCACAGTAATTGCCTGAAGCCGAGAACTCACCCTTTAAAAGGTCTGTATTTCTGCCTATGTTCAGGAAAATGTGGGATTTTGAGCGGAGAAGGTCTGCCATATTTCCTCCTTTGCTGGCAAAGTAGACTCTCTCTTTCCTTCCTCCTCAAACCGCTTGTCCTCATTATTTGGCCTCGTGGACAAGTGGCCGAGCTTTCGTAACGCCACCATCCCTCTCACTTGGCATGCCCCATAATTTTTTTTTCTTAGCTCTTGTTTATTTTATGACTTGTTTATTTATTTTTCAGTTTTCTTGATCCTTCCACTAGAATGTAAGTTCCATAAGCAGAGGCTTTTTCTACATTTGGATTTTAGTGATTCTCAACTTTATTTTTTCTAGCACAAAAGTGTATAAAATACTGAGCTCTGACCATACCATTCAAAACAACTTTTTTAATTTTTTTTTTTTTTTTAATTTTTTACTTCAGAGTATTACAGGGATACAAACTGCAAACTAGTGCAACCTCTGTGGAAATTGATATGGAGACACCTCAAAGAACTGAAAGTAGAACTACCATTTGATCCAGCAATCCCACTACTGGGTATCTACCTAAAACAACCTTTTTTATCTTAAACACTTTGGGGCAATGTTTCTCAACCTCAGCACAATCAACATTTCAGACTGAATAATTCTTTGTTGTGAGGAGCTGTTCTGTGCCTTGTAGGAAGTTTTGTAGTATCTGTAGCTTCTGACCAGTAGATGCCAGTAGCTCCTTTTCTCCAGTGGTGACAACCAAAAAATGTCTCCAGATATAGCCAAATGTCCTCTGGGGATGAAAATCACCCCAGTTGACAAACACTTTTGTAGAGCATTTAGTAACAACATTTTAGTTGGTGATAATTGGGAAAGTTCTCTACACCTGAATTCTGAAGCCATTTAAAAAGAAATGTGTTCAGAAGACAGAGATCACACAGATGAGACTAAATATAGAATGTGGCTTGGATCATTAGGGAAGCAGCCTGCTAATCTTGGCTCCAGGATTAAGCAGATTTACCCACCCTGGCATAAGCAGTCCTGGTAAGTATAGGCCTCCACTCTCAGAGCCAATCTGTTCTGCTCAGATTACCACATGGGTAGATCCAGGAGGTGCACAGCCAGGAGGCAGATAAGGACACATTCTCCCAAGCAGGTTGGCAGATCCAAAAGGCATCCAGATTCACAAAGGCTCGATTGTTTGGGCCTTCCAAGGAATAAGGAATGAGAGAGGCCATGGGTCCACTTGATAAGCTGGATGATCTCTTTATGCCCTGCAGTTCCACTCTGCACCCCACTCCAACCTGTCTTGTGTCCTTACAGGCTGACTTCTATAAAATGTATGAACTGAGCTCCTGGTCCCTCTAGATTTCAGGTGAGTTCATCCAGAGGAAGGCACCAGTGAGAAGCAGGAGGACCAGAAGAGAAAGTTAAGGGCATTTGTTCTGTCAGCTACTTCTCAGTTAGCTTCCATTTTTCTGCATAGGGCCACAGCTCCTATTGTACAGCCTTCTCATATGCCGAAGCTGTGGTTCTTTCTGGTAAAGTTCCTTCCAATTAGACCTTGAGACCCAGAGTTTGTACAGGTTTCCCACTGTTCTTACCCCTGGGGAGCTTCACTGTCCTTTGTTGGTTTCACTTAACCATGTCAATCCCTTCTTTAAACTCTGTTCAGTTGCACTTGCCTCTTTTTCAACTTTTTTATTTGGAAAGATTTTCAAAATTGTAAAAAAAATTTAAGAATTGATACAGAGAGATTTTATATTTCTTTATCCAAATTCATCAATTTTAACATGAGATATTTGTTTCATCATTGACTCTTTCTCTTCATACTTATATGAATACATAATTATGAAATTAATTTCTGTAAAACATTTCCCCACAATACTTTAGTGTGTCTCCCTTGTCACAAATAAATTCTTTTACATAATCCCAGTACAGTTATTAAATTCAGGAAATTTAATATTAATACGTTGACCTATAGTCCATATTCAAAATTTTATTTTTCAATTATTTCAATAATGTTTTTATAGCATTCCTTTTACTCGATTAGAGGCTCTAGTCCAGAATCATGTGTCTCAAGCACTACTTTTGAGTATGCTATTTCCTGATGGGACCATTAAAAATATACTTCATATTAAAACATGAAAAGTGAGGAATAAATGACCCCAAGTGTCATGATTGGAATTTTAAGAATGAAAGTGATTAATATTTCATTTTTGAGCTGCACATGTATTGCCTCAGAAAAGAGTGTCTCTATTTATTTAGTGTTCATTAAGTTTCTGCTCCATTCATAGCCATGTATGTAGTAGGTGCTAATAATTGAGAGTTGGGAAGAGGAAGACATCAAAGAAATAAAAAAAATAATAATCCTTGTGCCTGGGAGTTCTAAGTTTAGTAGACAAGGTTTGTTTTCCTTTTCTTTTTTCCCCCATGACAACAAAAAAATGAATGTAACTAGGACTTACAATTTCAAAATATCCTATTGGAGAAGAGTGACAAATACCTGGACAAAGTTCTGCTATTTCACAGCACTCTGTGGCAGACATCAAAACTTAATCATAGAACATTCATACTAAACCCAGTTGTTATCTCAGAAGCTTTCACAACACAAAAAGCAGTCATTATCAACTGATCAAAGTAGACATCCACAATTTTTCCCATCTCTAATCCAGGAATATGTAATATGTTTTGCAAAGAATTTGAAAGACTCAGATATGAATGAGGGGAAGGACATCAGTCAAGTCAGCCTATAGCCAATGCAAAAAGATTCACCCAAAATGATAACACCAGCAAATACAGAAAATTTCGGTGAAAGCCTTTTTACTCAAATACCAGAGAGCTTTATTTATTTTGTCTCTCTTTTTGAGGGACACAGTTTATTGGAAGCAAAACCAAATAACAATCTGTTTTCATATTCAGACTCTAAAATTGAAGAGGTGCCTTCATTATAGCCTAGAAAGAATGTGATAATGACCCAGCCTAAGTCACCAGGCTTAACTACAGAGTGGATAAAAAAGAGGCATAGAGAGTTTTCAAAAGTCCAAGACAAATTAGAGATGTAAATACAATAAGCATTAACATCCTAAGAACATGAAACAGAACTCTAAGCCATTCAGCTGAAACTGGCCAGGGCACTAAGACAGGCAGAGTGCCTAATAGTAATATCTGATTCATGGTCAAGAATCTGTATTATTCTAAACCATCCATGAGCTTAATTTGAAAGAAAATCAAATTTTTGCTTGTTTTTTTTTTTTTTTAATTTTTTGTTTTTTGTTTTTTTTGTTACAGCTGTCACCAGATCAAAGGCTGTTTAACATTCCAGAGTTGACCGAGAAAGGAAAACACAAAGTGATCTTGGGTTTCCAGGAGAAATGGCATCTATTCCATTAAGGCTTACTGTATATGAGTGAACAGAAGGAGAACATTATTACAGGCTTTGCCTCAGGGCATTCAAATGAAAATCACATTTCACTATTGTGATTTCATTTGCAACACACAAAACAAAGGAAGAGAATGTGACAGGAGGCCGCACATGGAACAATCTTCCTACCTTTAACTTTCCTATCCTCAAGGCAAATCTGACTAAATCGTGCAAATTTCTTACTTCCAACTTAGGAAAAAAAAACGCGTGTGTATATATATAAAAAATATATAATATTTGTAGGTTGCTTTCTAACATATATATATATATATGTGTGTGTGTGTGTATATATATTTATATAAGTTCCTGAGTTATATATTTAAGTTAAAATTCCTGAGTTAAAAAGGAAAACTTTCTGAAACAACAGCACAGGCACTTTCCCAGAGAAAGATAGTTTAACTCTGATAATAGCACTAGTAGGTAAGCTATTGAATCTGGGCATTTACCCCTCCATGAAGCAGAGCGTGTAGTGAAGCCTCAAGCCCACACAAGGCTAGCTGCAGTTACTGGTAATGTAGGGGTGGGTCTACACAGTACAGTTTTAATTTCCTACTTAAGTTGCTTAAGTCACTTAAACTTACAAAACTAAAAGTTATAAGAGAAGCTTTGTGGAAGTAGGGAAGAGAGAGAGTGGGTAGATATTGGTGTCCTGAGAAATATAAAAGTAGGAACTATTAGGAATGAAAAAGAGGGTAGTGCCAAGAGAGTACTGAACACAAAGTTTTCACCCTCTTCACATTACTGACCTTTCTTTCTCTACTGATTCCATAACATGATAAAACCAGTTAATTCCTGGCTCTTATAGTTTGAATATGGAATTTGACCTGAATTCTTCCAAAGGAATATTATAAGTGTTCCTCTTCCTTTCTAAGATTAATATTATGAGAAAAAAAATTCCATGTGGAAATTATCAGACAAACCGCTTTGTAACTTTCCTTTTCTCCTCTTTATCTTTTCCTTTTCTTCTCCTCCTCCTCCTCCTCCTCTTTCTCCACCTCCTCCTCATTCTTCTTATTCTTCTTCTTTTGATTATTCATTATATACATGAATTTCAAAAAGAAAATTTGTTTTAATACTAAGTGAGTCAGTTTGAAATAAGGGGTTTAGTCCACAGACTATAGAGTCATACTTCCTAGAGCAAAGGTTTGCACATTTTTTCCATAAGGAATGCATTGTAACTATCCAAAGAGTAAGGTCTTTGCCAATCTTAAGGTTTCTGTTGGGACTACTCCACTCTGATGTTATGTTATAAACAATATGTACATAAATAATTGTGGCTGTGTTCCAACAAATATTTATTTATGGACATGAAATTTAAATTTCATATAATTTTCATGTGTCACAAATTATTATCCTTTTGACTTTTTTTCACTCATTTAAAAAAGGAAGAACAATTCTTAGTTCACAACCTATACAAAAATATTTGGTAGGCCACATTTTGCCCACAAGCAATAGTTTATCTCCTCAGTGTGTTCTAGAGTTAAATACTATCCCATCACCTGCCACTTAGGTATTCTTAGTCAAGCTACTTAACCTTTCAAGTTTTTTCATCTATAAAATAGTCAATTGTTTTATTGACCCTAGCTGTCTCTTGGGAGTTTTTTGAGAATGAAAAATGTTAATACATCCAAAATACTAAATACTACCTTTCATATAGCAAGCATTCCATAAATGCCACCTGTTATTATTACAAAGTTTAAATATTAGTTTACTTCTATGTACTTTATTCAACTTAGTAATTTATAAGACAATCCCATTATAATGTAGTTCAAATTGAGTTATATGAGCTTATCTCGACTTTTAAAAAGTAGGTAAATTATGTTTTAATTAGTTCTGACTAATTGAGAAGATCTACCACAAAAAAGAGAGAAAAAATGTGTGTATGTGTGTGTGTGTGTGTGTGTGTGTGTGTGTGTGTGAGACAGAGAGAGAGATCATTAATTGATAACCAATATGTCTCATGATTGGTGTTAAGAACCTTGTCTATAATTGTTAATTTAGTATTTATTATAAATCTTTGTCATACGGTATTCCCCATTAGACATTGAAGAAATAAAAACTGAGAGAGTAAATAATTTGATGAATGTCACATAGCTAAGGTAGTAATTGGCAAATCAAGGCAAAATTACTTGTGTTTGATCTCAGAGGTATAGCTCTTTCAGTTACTACTGCGACAGCTGATGATATGAATTGAGTTATTCTTGTCATACCCAACTAACAGAGCCTAGATGACAGGGGGAAAAAGCACTCAGGACACATAACATTGCTCCAGGAATGTGATTATCTGCAAGCCTGGCTGCTGAAACTGCCTGCTGTAACCTGAAACCAGTTTTATTTAATGGCTACTGAAACAACCTACTGAGACTATCAGGCTAGTTTTACCCACTACTGTCACTCACCAATCAGAGCTTGCCAGTTTATCAAAACCTTATTAGTGCCAATATACTTTCTTGAAGAATCATGCATAACATTTCTTCTTTTTATAAAAACTCTGACCTCTTCGTTCTTCAGACATACCGGAGACCAGCTGGTCTATGTGTATTCTCCAATTGCAATTCTTTCTTCCCAAATAAAATGTTCTAATTTTACAAATTTATATCTATATTTTATTTGACTTCAATAATACTATGCTGTTTGCCTTAAGAAGCTATAATTTAAGTCATGCAATTTTATTTATTGGCATATTTGTTATTATGGAAAATTTCTTACATTAACAAAAGCATAGGAATTAAAATAATGAATCCTGATGAATGTATCATTTAGCTCTAATAGTAATCAACTAATGAACACTATTGCTATAGCTCTACCTTCTGCTTTGCACTTCATATTGAGATTTTAATTTTTAAAATACATAATTCTTATTAATCCAATGGTTCAATAAAGATGGAAGCTCAAGAATAAAATAAAAATGTTAAAAATAATAAGTAATCACCAAAATCCAAACGAAACTTTCTTGATATTATCTGCCAGGGTTTTATGTGATTTAAATCATAATCTTGATTAGCATTATGTTTATAAATTTATTTATATAAACTTCACATTATTTGTACTTGATGAATCCACACACACATACATACACATATTGTAATTGAACATTAACATTTTATATTTCTTTCCATGATACAATACATTGGTTGTATTGCAGTGATACAGAGAATTTCACAAAATTTAAGGCAGGTTTTAACTCCCAAACTTTAGGAAGAGTGGGGCCAGACCAGCTATGGGGAACACAGTAGCAGAGATTTAAGGACCTGCTCCCTACAATACCGCTTCTCAAGTTTCAATGTACAAATAAATCCTTTGGGAAGCTTATTAAAATACATATTTCTACTCAATAGTTTTACAGTGGAGCCCTAGAGTCTATATTCCTAACTAGCTCCGAAGTTATGCCAATACAGATGGTCCTTGAACAGTCTTTGGTATCCACTCCCTGTAACATTATTTAGCAACAATTTCCCCATACTTTAGTTCACATTTTTACATTTTTAGTTTAATTTTATGTATACTTGTACAAATGCATATATAGATATGTTTTTAATGCACAGTTTTTACATTTGTCTTTGCTTGTCTTTATTTAAAAATTTTTTGTATCATTTCTATTCTTTTAGATGCATCCCATTTTTAAAGTCATGAAAGTCCATGAATTTATATGTGGAAGTTATCCAGAAATTGGTTTCTCAGGTTAGGACAATCAAATACAATTTAGAAGGGTTAGGAATAATTAAGTAAATTAACCAATAAATAATCTACTAACATCAAGGCAATATGTTAGATGCATTGGAAATAATAAATAAATGTCCTTTTTTATTATCTCAGAAAATTTATTCATTATCACAATAAATTTATTTGGAATCATTTCCTATTTTCTTTTTTATGTGTTCTTTTACATATTTCATTTAGAGACTGGAAATTAAATTTCATGTGCATTTTGTTAAATGTAAAATCACATCTAAGTCAGTTCAATTCTTTAAGAGTTGGAGTATCTATGGTTGGGGTTGTCAAGCCTGTCATGTCACTTCTTCCACTGTATTACATCAGCAATGCCATTAGATGCAACCAAATGTCTCTTTCTTTGAATTTGAGGCTGTACTTTTCTAATCAAGCAATTGAGTTAATAAGAATATGACACTATCTATTTAACAATGAAGGGATCTGTTCAACTTAAAAGGGATTCTAGAACAAATGAGACATTTACAGAAAATTCAACCATGAAACTATTGATTATACACTATTCTCATAGCACATGGAACATTCTCCAAGATTGATCATATTACAGGACACAAATCATGGCTCAACAAATTCAAAAAACTTGAAATCATACCAAATATCTTCTTGTGTCACAGTGAAATAAAACTAGAAATCAACACCAAAAGAAGCACCCAATTTTACACAAAGTCATGCAAATTAGACAACTTCCTGCTGAACTATTATTAGATAAATGATGAAATTAAGATGCAAATCAAAAGATGCCTAGAATTGAATGACAAAGGGAACACAAGCAATCAAAATCTGTGGTATTCTGCAAAAATAGTCTTAAGGGGTAAATGTATATCCTTAAATGCCTACAAAAAACGGCAAAAAGAGTATAAATTAACGCTCTAATGACATATTTTAAGGAACCAGAAAAGGAAGAGCAAATAAAATCCAAAGCCAGCAGAGGAAAAGGAATAACTAAGGTGAGAGCAGAACTAAATTAAATGGAAAACAAAAAATAATACAAAGATCAACAAAAAATTTGATTCTTTGAAAAGATAACAAAATTGATAGAGTTATTCGTAGATTAACCAGGAATAGAAGAGAAAGGACCCAATTAAGCTAAATCAGAAATAAAAAGGAGATATTACAACTGATACCACAACTGATATCACCTGTGAATACTATGAAAATCTCTATGCACATAAACTCAAAAATGAAGAGGAAATAGACAAATTTCTGGATTCACACAACTTCTCAAGA
>NW_012149152.1:1463500-1466042 GCF_000956105.1 Propithecus coquereli | reverse complement strand
TGATTTAACTTACATAATTCACTGTGAACAAAATTATTAAATATCTACTTTGTCTTTGTTCCATCTCTTTCCCCAACTCCCCTCTCGGTCACCATTGAGGTCATATTTTTCACAATTCTCTTTTCTATACCCTGAGCTGCTTGTGTATACATTTCTTAATGATTTATTGTTAATCTGATATATGAATAAAAATAATCTGCATCGATTACTTAAAATTGTCTATTCACTATTTTATAAAGCTATCAGGCTTTAAAAACTAATCTCTTTCCAAGACCGATTTTAATTCTTAAAGGAGTAAGTTCCTTTTCTTCTCCGAACCTTTAAATCTGTAGAAGAAATAAACAGAACCAAAACTAAACAGTGATATGAAGTAAATTCATCATAGATTTTAAAGATTAACTAGGAGGATAGCACATAAGACTTAAACAATTTCTTTTTAGAATCTTAATTGCTCTAGTGAGTCTAATATATTGTATCCAGCTCTCAATCTATTCCCTAGGAACTAGCATGAAGCTCATGGGCTACTAGCAAGTGATCTGATTCATCGTGCTTGTATTTAAATATTTGGAAGGACATTCGGGAATGATGGTTATAAAAATTCCCTTACTTTCGGATATGCTATGCAATTGTTCACCAATTAGTGGTCTCATTCCAGAGTTCACTGTAAATATCTTTTTCCCTAAGATACAGATAGCTTTAAGTGATTTTTCTCTGCATGAAATGACCAATAATTCACTACAGTACTTGGAGGTACGTATTTATAGATCAAGGAAAAGAAGCAAATATCTGTCCCATTATCAAATATATCTCACAATTACAAAGTACCGTTAATTCTCAAATGTGCTTATTTGAGCAATATGCCTTTTCAGAATTCTCTTCATGACACTGAAATATCACTGGGA
Organism: Propithecus coquereli; assembly: GCF_000956105.1. Lineage (NCBI taxonomy): Eukaryota > Metazoa > Chordata > Mammalia > Primates > Indriidae > Propithecus > Propithecus coquereli. The sequence continues at coordinate 1,465,140 of NW_012149152.1, read as the reverse complement.
AGTGACACATGTTTAGAAAATTCAATTGGCTCAAATCCAGATACATCTTAATAGCGTATAGTAAAGAGACAAAAAGTTAGTCACTCTATGTTTTTTTTAAATCACTGTGCTATAGGTGGATTTATATTTTGTATGGTATGAGTTTCCATCAATACAATCAAAACAACATTTAATCTTCTCACCATTTTCTAATCTTCTTACTCTAAAAATGACATAATTATTTTAGAGATAGAGCCAATGAATTTTAACTCCAGAAGGATATGAAACAAAATGGAAAATAATTTTGAAATTAGATATTGGTTCTTGCTCAGTTGCTATTTTCTCACCCATGAAATGAGAATGATAATACCTACCTCTTATTCTTATTTTTTGATTGAATGAACAAATACATGTAAAATGACCTCTCCAGTACATGATACATAAAAGAGGCTAAAGTTAGTAGCTGTTTTCTGTGTTTGCTGGAGAGTCTAAAAATAAATAAATAAATAAAATGAGTAGCTGATATTTTTATTATTAAATTTTATCACTTCCTGGTGAAAATACATACCAAAATTACTTATTGGATGATTTTCTGAAACTGGTGAATATTTTGACTATTTTTAGAAAGTTTTCATAGGAAGTTATATTTTTAATTGGTTTACTGTTGAGAGTCGATGGGTTTTAGGCTATGGTGTGCTGATAAACTGGTCTCCAAGAAGAAAAAGGTCTTATTTATAGTATCCACAGATTTCTGTGATCTAAATACTCCCACTATGGCCAATTTCAAGCTACCCATATCGTGTCATTGAATCAAAAATTAGAATGATGTGTGTAAAATAGGCTCTCATGAGTTGGTACAAACTGGCTGCAGCACACTCCTAGTTCTAAATCAATTCAATGATAGCCAATTATTGAAATGACCAACTCAATAAATGATAAGCTCAGCAAATGACAAACTTATCAAATGACAAATGTCAAATAACCAATTTACAAAATGACAAATTTGTCAAAAGCTAACTTGAAGAAAAATAATGTGTCATATGATCAATTCCCAAGTGACCTTAGTTAGTAAAACATCAAATACTTTAAAGAGGAACTAGGTCAATTTCTTTATCCATTGTGCCTTCAGAGGCAGGCAAATGCAGGGGAAGAACAAAAGCTTACAATTATAAGGAAGATAGGCTATCGTACATTTGAGAAAATTCATTTGAATATAAAGTTTGCTGACTGGAATATACAGCATTGTGACTCATATTAAGCCAAAATAGACTAAGAACTGTGCAGCTAAAATGGTGAGAGGCAATGAATAATCAAATTTTGAAAAAAAAAAAAGTGCTAATCAGTTTGGCAATTTTTTCATTTGCTATTTTAATCAACAAGCAGATTGACTTGCCAGTGAATTTGCTTTCCTTAAATTGATTCCTACTATCTCCATGTGCTTTGCACCTGAAAGTCCTGAAACATGGAGAGAGTACATAATGGCAGTAAATTTAGTTATTGGGGTCTTGATATAAAATTCCAGACATTTTTAAAAGTCTGGATGGATGTCTAATTATTTTAAAATGTAACTCTCCACATTAGAAGTAGGAGAGCTAAAGAAATACAGTATCTGAATCCAGTGGTTTTGCAGTTGCACTTAGACTCATCTAAGCCACTGCATG
>NW_012149152.1:1447314-1463450 GCF_000956105.1 Propithecus coquereli | reverse complement strand
AACTCATTCTATGAAGCCAGTATCATCTTGACACCAAAGCCAGGAAAAGACACTACAAAAAAAGAAAACTATAGAACATTGTGAATATAGATACAATAATCCTCAGTAAAATACTAGCAAACTGAATACAGCAGCACATAAAAAAATAATCCACCAGACCAAACGGGCTTTATCCCAGGAATGCAAAGATGGTACAACATACATAAATCATTAAATGTGATTCACCACATAAATAGAAGCAAAAAGAAAGATCATATGATCATCTCAATAGATGCAGAAAAAGCATTTGAAAAAATGAAGCACCATTTCATGATAAAAACTATCAACAAACTAGACATAGAAGGAATATATCTTAAAATTATAAAATATGATTAACCCATAGCCAACATCATACTGAATGGAAAAAGACTGAAAATATTCCCACTAAGAACTGGAAAAATATAAGGATGCCCATTGTCACCACTTCTCTTCCACATAATGCTGGAAGTCCTAGTCAGAGCACTCAGGCAAGAGAAAGATATTAAGGGTATAAAAATTGGGGAAAAGGGGGTCAAACTGTTGTTTTTTGCTGATGATATGATCTTATACCTAAAACCCCAAAGATTCTACTGAGAGACTCTTGGAATTGATAAATAAATTCAGCAAAATCTGAGGGTACAAAATCAATGTACATAAATCAGTAGTATTCCTATACAACAATAACAGTCAGGCTGAGAGTCAAATCAAAGACTCAATATCATTCACAATAGCTACAAAGAAAATAAAATACCTAGGGATATATTTAACCAAGGAGGTGAAAGATCTCTACGAAGAGAACTATGAAACATTGAGGAAAGAAATCACAGATGATACAAACAAATGGAAAAACATCACATTCGTGGATGGGTAGAATCAACATTATTAAAATGTCCATACTACCCAAAGTGATTTACCGATTCAGTGCAATTCCCATCAAAATATCAACATCATATTTCACAGATCTAGAAAAAATAATTATATGCTTAGTCTGGAACCAGAAAAGTGCCCAAACAGACAAAGCAATATTAAGCAAAAGGAACAAATCAGGAGGCATCACCTTACCAGACTTCAAACTCTACTACAAGGCTATAGTAACTAAAACAGCATGGTATTGGCACAAAAATAGAGACATAAACCAATTGAACAGAACAGAGAACCCAGTTATAAAGCCTTCCACATACAGAAAACTGATCTTTGACAAAGCAGACAAAATAAACCCTATTCAATAAATAGTGCTGGGGCAAGTGGATAGCCACAGGCACAAGAATGAAACAGGATTCATTTTTCTCACCACTTACAAAAATTAATTCAAGATTGATAAAAGACTTAAATGTAAGGCATGAAACTATAGGAATTTTAGAAGAAAATGTTGGAAAGACTCTTCTAGCTATTATCCTAGGCAAAGACTTCATAAAGAAAACCCCACTGGCAATCACAACAACACCAAAAATAAGTAAATGAGACTAAATTTATTTAAAAAGCTTCTGAACAGCTAAGGAAATAATCAACAGAGCAAACAGACAAACTACAAAATGGGAGGAAATATTCACAACATCCTATAAAGGGCTAATAACTAGATTCCCTAAAGAAATCAAGTAAATCAACAAGGAAAAAATCAAACAACCCCATCAAAAAGTGGGCAACAGACATGAACAGAAGCTTTTCATAAAAAGATAGACAAATGACCAATAAACATCTGAAAAACTTCTCAACATCATTAATCATCATGGGAATGCCAATTAAAGCCACAATGAAATGTCACCTTACCCCTGTTCGAATGGCTTCTATTAAAAAATCCAAAAATAATACATGCTGGCTTGGATGCAGAAAGAAAGGAATGCTTCTACACTGTTGGTGGGACTGAAAATTAGTACAACCTCTATGGAAAATCGTATGGAGATACCTCAAAGAACTAAAAGCAGACCTTACATTTGATCCAGCAATCCCACTCCTGGGTATTTACCCAAAGGAAAAGAAGTCATTTTATCAAAAAGACACCTGCACTCAAATGTTTATTACAGCACAATTTGCAATTGCAAAGATGTGGAATCAAGCCAAATGCCCATCAATTTATGAGTGGATTAATAAAATGTGGTATATGTATACCACGGAATATTACTCACCCATGAAGAAGGATGACTTAATGCCTTTTGCAAAAATTTTGATGGAACTACAGACCATTATTCTAAGTAAAGTATCTAAAGAATGGAAAAAAAAAACACCACAGGTAGTCACTATTAAATTGGAACTAACCAATGAGCACATATTTGCATAGAGGGAAGTATAACTCAATAAAAATCAAACAAGGGGGAAGGGGGAGACAGGGATGGGTGATAACCTATTTAACGTGTACAATGAACACTATTTGGGTGAAGGCACACTTTTAACCTTGACTCAAGCGTTATAAAAGTGATCCATATAACCAAAAATACTTGTACCCCTGTAATACTTTGGTATAATAATTAAAAAAAGATCTGTGTAAATTTAAGTAGTTATTCAAATGCAAAACAAGTTGCCTAATGGTTAATATTTAATATTTGCTAACATTAGTAGCTAATGTTCTTTTTTAATAAGTTGCTAATTCTGTAGAAAATATAACTCTTTCCTCATTTTAAATTTAATCTTCAAAAAAAAACCCAAATGATAAAAATATTAATGAGGTCATATTTTTCACAATTCTCTTTTCTATACCCTGAGCTGCTTGTGTATACATTTCTTAATGATTTATTGTTAATCTGATATATGAATAAAAATAATCTGCATCGATTACTTAAAATTGTCTATTCACTATTTTATAAAGCTATCAGGCTTTAAAAACTAATCTCTTTCCAAGACCGATTTTAATTCTTAAAGGAGTAAGTTCCTTTTCTTCTCCGAACCTTTAAATCTGTAGAAGAAATAAACAGAACCAAAACTAAACAGTGATATGAAGTAAATTCATCATAGATTTTAAAGATTAACTAGGAGGATAGCACATAAGACTTAAACAATTTCTTTTTAGAATCTTAATTGCTCTAGTGAGTCTAATATATTGTATCCAGCTCTCAATCTATTCCCTAGGAACTAGCATGAAGCTCATGGGCTACTAGCAAGTGATCTGATTCATCGTGCTTGTATTTAAATATTTGGAAGGACATTCGGGAATGATGGTTATAAAAATTCCCTTACTTTCGGATATGCTATGCAATTGTTCACCAATTAGTGGTCTCATTCCAGAGTTCACTGTAAATATCTTTTTCCCTAAGATACAGATAGCTTTAAGTGATTTTTCTCTGCATGAAATGACCAATAATTCACTACAGTACTTGGAGGTACGTATTTATAGATCAAGGAAAAGAAGCAAATATCTGTCCCATTATCAAATATATCTCACAATTACAAAGTACCGTTAATTCTCAAATGTGCTTATTTGAGCAATATGCCTTTTCAGAATTCTCTTCATGACACTGAAATATCACTGGGAAGTGACACATGTTTAGAAAATTCAATTGGCTCAAATCCAGATACATCTTAATAGCGTATAGTAAAGAGACAAAAAGTTAGTCACTCTATGTTTTTTTTAAATCACTGTGCTATAGGTGGATTTATATTTTGTATGGTATGAGTTTCCATCAATACAATCAAAACAACATTTAATCTTCTCACCATTTTCTAATCTTCTTACTCTAAAAATGACATAATTATTTTAGAGATAGAGCCAATGAATTTTAACTCCAGAAGGATATGAAACAAAATGGAAAATAATTTTGAAATTAGATATTGGTTCTTGCTCAGTTGCTATTTTCTCACCCATGAAATGAGAATGATAATACCTACCTCTTATTCTTATTTTTTGATTGAATGAACAAATACATGTAAAATGACCTCTCCAGTACATGATACATAAAAGAGGCTAAAGTTAGTAGCTGTTTTCTGTGTTTGCTGGAGAGTCTAAAAATAAATAAATAAATAAAATGAGTAGCTGATATTTTTATTATTAAATTTTATCACTTCCTGGTGAAAATACATACCAAAATTACTTATTGGATGATTTTCTGAAACTGGTGAATATTTTGACTATTTTTAGAAAGTTTTCATAGGAAGTTATATTTTTAATTGGTTTACTGTTGAGAGTCGATGGGTTTTAGGCTATGGTGTGCTGATAAACTGGTCTCCAAGAAGAAAAAGGTCTTATTTATAGTATCCACAGATTTCTGTGATCTAAATACTCCCACTATGGCCAATTTCAAGCTACCCATATCGTGTCATTGAATCAAAAATTAGAATGATGTGTGTAAAATAGGCTCTCATGAGTTGGTACAAACTGGCTGCAGCACACTCCTAGTTCTAAATCAATTCAATGATAGCCAATTATTGAAATGACCAACTCAATAAATGATAAGCTCAGCAAATGACAAACTTATCAAATGACAAATGTCAAATAACCAATTTACAAAATGACAAATTTGTCAAAAGCTAACTTGAAGAAAAATAATGTGTCATATGATCAATTCCCAAGTGACCTTAGTTAGTAAAACATCAAATACTTTAAAGAGGAACTAGGTCAATTTCTTTATCCATTGTGCCTTCAGAGGCAGGCAAATGCAGGGGAAGAACAAAAGCTTACAATTATAAGGAAGATAGGCTATCGTACATTTGAGAAAATTCATTTGAATATAAAGTTTGCTGACTGGAATATACAGCATTGTGACTCATATTAAGCCAAAATAGACTAAGAACTGTGCAGCTAAAATGGTGAGAGGCAATGAATAATCAAATTTTGAAAAAAAAAAAAGTGCTAATCAGTTTGGCAATTTTTTCATTTGCTATTTTAATCAACAAGCAGATTGACTTGCCAGTGAATTTGCTTTCCTTAAATTGATTCCTACTATCTCCATGTGCTTTGCACCTGAAAGTCCTGAAACATGGAGAGAGTACATAATGGCAGTAAATTTAGTTATTGGGGTCTTGATATAAAATTCCAGACATTTTTAAAAGTCTGGATGGATGTCTAATTATTTTAAACATTAGAAGTAGGAGAGCTAAAGAAATACAGTATCTGAATCCAGTGGTTTTGCAGTTGCACTTAGACTCATCTAAGCCACTGCATGGTTTAACTTATATAACTCATCAGTTAGTGCATGATTTAACTTACATAATTCACTGTGAACAAAATTATTAAATATCTACTTTGTCTTTGTTCCATCTCTTTCCCCAACTCCCCTCTCGGTCACCATCTGTAACTTTTCTGATTATACTCCAGATAATGCAGATATATTCCCTCATCTACTTTCAAGCTTACACACACTCAGTCATCCAGTCCTTATAGATTCTTTCTTCTTTTGCTTCAGCCTAACTAGTCTCATAGAATAGCACTTTTAGAAAGTATGTTAGAAGCATATATATTGATATTTAAAAGAGATCTTGCCTGTTGTTTAGATTTATATTGAGTTTTTCTGATGGGAAAACTAAATTCCAAAGAGGTAAAGTGATTTACTGAAAGCCACATGGAAGTAAGTTTACTTACTAGAATTTTACTTGAGTAGAATATGCATGGCTGCAATCTCCTTGTAGTTCCTTCCGTCAAAAGGTGAACTCTGCTTCTTTATCCCCTTGAACCCAGCCTGGCTTTGTGACTTGCTTTGACCAACAGAATGTGGCAGAAGTCATGTTGAATAAGTTCCAGAAACTGGACCTCAGACACCTTGCAGGTGCTACTTTTGCCCTCATGGAATGCCGTTCCAAGACAACCAAGGAAGAAAGTCATTCTATCCTACTGGAGCATCACAGGTCACATCCAGGAGAAGCAAGGCCAGCACTAACTACCCAACATGTGAGTGGAGACACCTGTACATTCCAGACCACCTATCCTCTAGCTGAATGAAGTAGCATGGAATAAGCCCTGGTGGATGTCCAAAAGAACCATCTGATTAACCTGCAAAATTGTGATAATTACTACACTATTTTTGTTTTAGTCACTGATTTTTATGGCAGTCGGTTACATAGCAGTTACTTGATTTCAAAGAAAGAACATTTCAAGTGGCCTACAAAAATACATTCATTGCAGAGAAGTTGAGTAAGGGGTACAAAAATACAATTACATAGAGGAATAAGTTCTAGTATTTGAGAGTACAGTAGGGAAATTATACTTAACAACAATTTATTGTATATTTAAAAATAGCTAGAAAAGAAGGCTTGTATTAATCCCTACACAAAGACAAGATATATGCTCGAGGTGATGGATATTACAACTACCCTGATTTAATCATTACACATTATATACAGGTATCAAAATATTACATGTACCCCTAAAATATGTACAACTATCATATATCAACAAAAATATCAAAAAAAAAACTATAATACTTTAAGATATCAAGATGAAAGGAAAAGTGAATGTAGTGCAAATAATATGGCCATAGGTAGAAAAAAGTAGATTGGTATCTTGGCATATGGTTTACAATGTCCACAGAACAGCCAGCTATACCTGAAAGGCACCATTCCATGAAGAAGGGACACTGTCATCTCATGAGTGTTGGAATGGGTCTCTTAAATTTCTACATGTTTTGTAAGAAGGGGATACTTACTACCTTTGTTCTGGACTTTTTTTTTTTTTTTTTTTTAGATTATCGTTTTAAGGATATGAATACAGTGAAAATCCTTGGAAAATAGAAACAGTGTCCTATTAGGAGCAATGGGCAGGCATGCTAACTGTAAATATAAAATATTCATGTTTCTCAAATTCAAGTTTCCTCTCTTGCAGCACAACCCACTGTGTATGCAAGAGTCATCTGCTCCTCTTTACTGGGCCCAAAAGGAATTGAGTCTAGGGGGAACCAATGCCAAACATACTGATGATCATGCTGCTTGATATGCTGTGAGTAATGAAGTCATTTGTCTCTGACCCAGGAGTCTCATGTCATCTATCAGCAGCCATGAAATTTTGCCAGGCTAACTTGATAGCTTGCAACAATAAAAAAAATTCTCAAACCCTTTAGAGTTTTAACAATGAGGTTTTTCACAATATATCTACAACAAACATCAAAATTACTTGTTTGTCTTAGGAAATGTATTTATGCATCATCCATTGTTAAGGCAAGGGGGGAAAAACATAGATCACTTGACCCAAAGTTAATACTCTTTTATTGTACGCAGCAGAAAATTTTATGATAAATCCTCAACAAAGTATTAATAATTGGTAAGTTTCATTCATTATTCCTCTCAAAAGGGAAAATGCTTTAATCAAAATAATAAACAGTCTATGGATAACTGCAGGATTAATCATACAAACAAAAAAATATTTTGTGATAGAAATATCTGATTCTCCCTTAATTCCTATGATTCAGCCAACTGATAATTCTAGGTGAAATATGGTATAAAAGAAAGAGGTAGCCTTTGAAGTTAGGAAGACATGGATGTATTAGTGATTCTATAGCTTCTAAGTTGTACAACTTTGGACAAGTGATATAGTTTTATTAGCTTCTATTTCTTCATCCGCAAAATGGTACTAAATTGTTCAAATGTAATGATGCTAATCAGGATTTTGAGGATTAGAAAACTTGATGTTTAATTTCTACACGTTCAAACAACTCAGTAAATGATAGCCTCTATTATCACTTCATGAATAGTTATTTCTGGTTCGTTTCCTATGAATTTAAAGAGACCCATGGCTTCTAGTTCTTGTTAGCTCCTATCAAGGGGGAGCTCAAGGGACAATATGATTGTGGAGTCACAAAATAACTTTGTGATTAAAATATAAGCTTCATGAGGAAATGGAAGTCGTGACTTTCACTGCTCTACCGACAGGCCTTAGAATAATGCCTAGCATCTGATGATGCTCAGCAAATATTTGCTATATAAATTAATAGATAAATGGGCATGAAAACTTTCAAAGTTAAATCCAGAAATCTTTGAGCACAAACAGGAGAGAGGATTCAAATTCACCTATGATAGGTATCACTCAATCTGTGTCTCTTATGAGTACCATGATAGCTCAGGTTGCCTTGGAGCACAAGAATGTACCATTTACCTCTAGGGCAAAGTACTTGCAGAGAAGTGGAACTGACTGGACTGAAATTGGGAATGCGGCAGCAGAAAGAGGGAAAGAATCTTTCTGTAAATCATATTTCCCAAAGGCCTGGGTTATTTATCCATAGTGATTTAAAATTCATACTTTTTTAACAATAGGAAAACGAGTAACATTTTTGGTCACTTTAAAAGTAATCTAATATTATTTGTTAAAAATATAGAAGTCCTGGTTGGGTGCGGTGGCTCATGCCTGTAATCCTAGCACTCTGGGAGGCCCAGGTGGGCGGATTGTTTGAGCTCAGGAGTTTGACACCAGCCTGAGCAAGAGTGAGATCCCGTCTCTACTAAAAATAGAAAGAAATTAATTGGACAACTAAAAATATATAGAAAAAATTAGCTGGGCATGGTGGCGCATACCTGTAGTCCCAGCTACTCGGGAGGCTGAGGCAAAAGGATTGCTGGAGCCCAGGAGTTTGAGGCTGCTGTGAGCTAGGATGATGCCACAGCACTCTAGCCCAGGCAACACAGTGAGGCTTTGTCTCAAAAAAAAAAAAAAATAGAGGTCCTCAATTAAGAAAAGTATAACAGGAAAATAGGAATCACAAACTACTTCACTCGATATAATGATTATTGAAAACTATAGAATTTTAAAGCTAGGAATGCTCATCGACTCAAAATTCTCTTTTTACAAACAAAGAAACAGAAGCCTAGAGAGGCCGTCAATTTTACAAAGTCACATTCCAGTTCACTAGTCCATACATTGATACTGAAAAAAGAAATGAAAGAGATTCCACCTATCAGAAATGCATCACCCACTACTGCCTGTGGCCTTCCTGCTTGTCTGCTAATTAGCTAACATCCGTCCAAATCCATTTAGGCCAAAAGCATTTTCCAGAGCTGAGAGTTCCAGTACCAAAGTTAAAAATAACCTTTATAGAATCATCACACGAGGGCAACAAACACCCCACATTTGGCTCCTTTCAGAGAAAGAAGCTTCTCTTCTCTGAGGAATTCCAGCTCTTTGCTACAGCACAAACATGTCATGCCAGATGAAATCCATCATAACGAATAGTGGAAGAAAAACAAAAAAATCCTGGAAACAATTTCTTTTTCCCCATATAATGAAGAAAAATTAGAATCAGCAAGTCCTTAAATGTATTTAACTTGGACTCATTATCAGATTTGGAAAGCAGTGTTTGCAATCACGTTGCCTCAGCTCTCAGATGATTCATCAGGGTTTGTTGACTAGGTATCTGGCAAATACTCCAGACCATTGCTACTGGCATACTTGTCTAACAGATGTTAAAAATGAAAAGCTGACAGTTTTTATAGTATAATTAAATCTCTCCTTATTTCTCAAGTGCTATTTAATTTAATTTTAATCAAAAGTAATAACCATCCATAATAGCTGTAATAGTGACGTTCACGTTCTATGTGAGGCATTACCTATGATGCTTTAGGTAGAAGTCTTACAATAGGAAAGTCTTTTGCTAAAGTTTACTTAATACTTTGGAAACATTTGGAAGCAATAAAGTTACTCAAGAAAGATAAAGCTTCAGGTAGCCTCATAAAACGTTGAAAAGGTATGTGGTCAATGCTCTAATCTGGTGTTCTTTACCTGTTTCCCATCTTTGTAATTGAAATGGGAGAAACTTTTCCTTAGAAGGGCAATTTTAAGAATATGTATGCTAGAAAGAGATAATTTTTATTCACTGATGCAAGTAACTGGATAGATGATCCAAAGCAGCAAATAATATAAAAGGCACTGGGTTTAACTCACAAATATTTATTCCACTGGCTTGGTTATGAGTGTGGCTTGGACATACATAGTCTTATGTATAATGGAATCATATATTTCAGAGCCAAAAGTGACATTAGAGATGAACTGGTTTAATCTACCAATTTCAGTAATGAGGAAGGTAAAATCCAGCTAGTAGGTGTGATTTGCCCAAGTACCCATGCCTGGTGAATTGAAGATCAGAATGAGAACCCAGTTTTCATGATTCTAAATCCACTAGCTTTTACATACAGCCACATTGCCTTTTCATTAATAATGCCTTATCAAAACATTACATGTACCCCATAAATATATGCAACCATTATGAACCCATAATAATTAAAAATAAAAAATTTAAAACATTTTTGAAATAGGTAAAATTAGAAAAATAATGTTCTGCTAAAAATCAGACTTATTAAAGTTTCAAAACAATAGTTCAGAGCTATGTTATACTTTCCTATGTAAAACTTCCTAATTACCATTTCATTTGAAGTAGAAGTAGAAACTTACTCTATCTCCATTTAAATATGGTTTTGAACTGGTTCATAACTTTACTGGAGTTAGCACAGGGACTAGCATAGTGTTCATATTTTAAGCTTAACTTATGTATTTTAACACTAAATTACATCTAACTCTGGGTAGTTTCACATACTGGCATGGAAGCTGTTAAACTTGAGGCAGATATTGTGTAATGTTTGGATATAACTAAGTTTCATATAATAAATTGCAGTGCTCTAGGTCTGCAGTCTCCCCCCACCCCGTCCATGGAAAAATTGTCTTCCATGAGACTTAGGAAGAGGAGTGCACACAGCAGGAGGTAAGCGGTGGGTGAACAAGGGTATTTATAGCCACTCCCCATTGCCTGCGTCACTGCCTGAGCTCTGCTTCCTCCACCCCTTCCCCGTGTCTGTGGAAAAATTGTCTTCTCTGAAACAGGCCATCCACAGAAAGAGAAAGATGTCTGGTGCCAAAAAGGTTCAAGACCACTGATCCAGGTAGCTTTTTGTTGGTTGACTATAATGGAAACCCCATTTGGGACAAATGTCCACTTGGGTAGGAAATATTATATGAGTCACTCTTGAGCAAAAAACTGTCCTGTAATGGAGCCCAAAATGGGGGTTAAGCAAGATGCACCATAGTTTTGAATCTAGTGATCGGAGACATGGGATTTAGGAACCCACGGGAGAAAGGAAAGCCATTGTAAAGTGTCTACATGTGCTGGAGTGGTAAGTCTGAACACAGAATGTCTAGTACTTTGGGAGAAGCACAACACAAGTATCTGAAACTGTAACATGCCACCCTCTGGGTCAAAGGTGATACCTAGAGTAGATTCATTTCAAATGGATGTGTTCCATGCTGGAAGTTCTGCCTGGGAATGGGTTAAGTAGTGGTGGAAGAAACATTAGATAGAGGGTATGTAGGAAATTTTTGTACAGCACTTTTATTTCAGTAGGCAAAAAAATATCACAAATTGGGACTTAAGTTGAAACTGGGTAAGCCTTTGAACAATTGGCAAGAGAAAGCTGAGAGCTATTTTTGAGCCAAAAATATATTATCTTGAATGCAACAATTGGGCCTGGATGAAAGAATGTCAACTCTTGAAAGAAAGGATTGGGACACTTAATAATTTATTTGTGATTTGTTGTGGGGAATTATAATAATGGAAATAAGTAATATCCTGTTATTAATACTATAGTAAACATAATATGAGAGAGAAAACAAAATAAGGAAGTCAGACAGGAAAAAAAATGTCATTCATGAGCAATGTTTTATTAAGATATGCACTTTTAGAAAGATTGAGAATGTTGAATATTTATCAAATAAGTTATCCAGAAGAAGACTCTGAAGGGAGAATTAAAGATACCAGGTTTAAGTAGTACAAATATATGGAGTTGTTTTAGTAAATTCGTGAGAAACCATACTGGTCAGCTAAAATATAAGAAATAAAGATGAAAAAAATTTAAATCATAGATATTAAAATATACATGCACACACACAAACAGGCAGAACAAAAGAATACCCCTGTGACTCCAAACAGAGATGAGTAAAGTGCACAGTGGCTGTTGAACAAAGTAGAGTTAATATCTCAGCTAAAACTGCACTGCATCAATATACTGCTATTTGTATAGCTAGTCGCTACCCCAGATTATGATAATAATATAAAGATAAAATTCTATGTTAATAGAGTAAAGCTAAAATACAAAGAAGACATGCAAAAGGTGCAGCTAGCTTTTTCTTGGGGGAAGATCCTGGAAGAAACTTAAAAGGGTGGGACCACAAGTAAAGAAATCATTAAGAAGAATTTTATGTTGAAAGAAAAGGATTAAATTGACTCTGTATTCCTGAGAAAGCTTCTGGTACTAGAGGTTTTTTTCTTTTACTTCACTTACCAATTTTTCAAATTTATGTGATTTATAATTGTAAACTAAGAATTCATTTGCTCAATGGCTTGTAGTATAGAAGAAAATTAAAAATTAAAAAAATAAAAGTTCGTGTACGTCAACACCCATTTTCCTTTGTGGTGGTGCCATTCATAAAGAAAGTCCAGGACTGCAAAATGGAGCAAGAGGGGTGAGAAGGAACAATGCTAAGTCTTACATATACTTTTGAAAACGTTTCAGCTCCTCAAGATATGATGGACATAATTTTTCTCTATTTTGATATTTCATATTTTCCTGTTTACCTCCCAAGATGTAGATCGTTGCCTGTGGTCTGAACCTTATTACAACCATAAAAGCTATTTTTCAATTCCCATGCTTACTTCTAACTGTATTTGCTCAAATTCAAATTCAAAATCTACTAAGATTCTTCGAATCTTACTTGGTTACTTCTGAAAATGCTTCAGCATACATTCCCCAGGTTATCAGCTTAGTATTATAGTTTAAAAAATGAATATTCAAATAATCAAGGCAAAGGAGAGTGGATTGAAAATGTTAAACACAGTTCTGACATAACCATTCTTCTAACTCACTCAATATGAAGCATGTGAAAAAAATGAAATATACTTTTCAAGCTGATATTTTTAAGATCAGAAATCATTCTGTGTGACGGTTCTGCCTTTTGAAATGTATTGCTAGTTTCCGTGAGAAATTGTGCTTTTAGGGGGTGTGGCAGAGATTGAGCAGCATCATGAAAATTTCCTGAGTTGTCTATTTCAGGAAAAAATGCTAAAAATAAATGTTACCCTAATTTCTCTAAGATATTCCTCACTTCCAGGGGCAAACCATGGCTCAAGGAAAATAGCCCTTGTTTGGTGGATACTAGACTTCAGAAGTATCTTAACTGTGTAACTAGTTAGTTGTATCTTGGTTAAGCCTTTAAGTTCTGTTTCTTTATGTGTAAGAGGGAAGATGTTATGTAAGGGTTGTCTTAGTTTTAATATTCTCTTATTTTATTATTGCAAATTTCCCACATACTGACCCTTTCACATCACTCAGACAAAGGTGTTCAATATCTCATTTTCTATTTTTTAGATCTTTTAATAGGATTTCCCAATTATTATCCTGAGGGAGATTTCAGGCAATTTTGACAACACTTATCTGAGCACAGCTTTCAGTATTATTCCCCAAGATTCAACTGGAAATGGTTTTCACATGATCACTTCTTCCAATAAATATCAAACTTCCAATTATTATGAAAAAACCATGCCTGTTATTTTTATAATTATTGAACTTGAAATATGTCAGATAATTCATATGAATGCTTAAGAGAATGGAATCATTTTTGAGTGTTGATGTATTCATATTTCAAACACAATGCCAGCATTTCTTTAGCATAGATAATTTTTCATTGCTTAATAAAAGATGTGAAAGAGAGATAATATTTGGAAAATAATATAGTAAATAAAGATGTTTAGAATAATTTTATGCTTTCTTTAATATCTTATATACCAGATTGAAGTGAAAATCTATTTTTTTTCTGATAGGCGTTGACAATGACATCCTTTTTAAAATGTTTGATTATTAGATTCATTAAGTGTTGTATAAAATGATATTTTAATTGTGTTCTAAAGTGAAATATAATATTATGCCATCTGTTATATTATTTGGATATCTGTGATGGTAATTAATACTTCCCAGCAATATTTCCTGCTCTCTACTGCATGGGTTCATGATAAAATCACACTTCCTGGTCTCCAGTAGTTAGATGGGCAGTCAAGGAGTTCAGGCTAATGATTTATGTGCAGAATTGATGAATGTCGGTCCCCCACTGACCATCTAATTGCCAACCATAAGACCTTTCAGCTCTTTCTCCTTTCCTTCTCCACAGTGTTCCAGATGGGGTTCCTCCACCGACCTCAGTCCTAGAGGAAGGAGGGTAATGAGACACAGTGGAACCCAACCAACCCCTAGAGAAAAACAGCATGACCAGACAATAAGCATTGCTGTTTTGTTCGTTCAGTTCTTATTTGTCATCACAGCATAACCTACCCTACCCTGACTGATACAATAGCTATTGACATCTGCTCCATTTACAAACTTAGGCTGGGGAGGAAATATTGCCAGTCCCCTCTCCCCCTCCAACCACCATCAGCACTAAGAAAAAAAAGCCATTTAAAGAAAACTAAGGTGCCTCTAGATATTGTTAGTAGAACCTTAATATTGAATCTCCTACATATTTTTTCCAAAACTTCTTCAGCTAGATTATTCTACTCAAAATCTCAAAATATGCTACTGTTAGATCTACTTGCCTTTCATCATTTTTTTTTGCATCTTTTTCTAATTTTCTATTAAGACACCAATCATAATGGCTCAAATTATTGAGCATTTACTATGTGCTAGACATAATTCTAAACCCTTTAATTCTATTAACTAATTTAATTCTAACAAGCACCTCATAAAACATGTACAGAGAGGGTAATTAAAATTCCCAAGGTACTTAACTAATAAGGTACACAGCAAATATCCAAATCCTGATAGCTTTAGAGTTTGCACTCCTAATAATTAATCAATAATGTACCACAATAGGCTCTATTTGAAGATACAGAAAGGATTTGCAGCTATTGACTAGAGACTTACGACTATTAATGGAACAATCGACAATTTATAATATGCTATATTTACTATATCTTAATATATATAGGTTAAAATCTTTCTCCAAAATATGAATATTTGGATATTTATACTTAAATTTCTCAGAAATATGCTGATAAGAAAATTAAAAGATTATTCCCACTTACTGCTCCTCTGAATCAAATCAAAGATTAAAAATCAAGTCTGCACAGATACTTTTACAGCCAGGTGTGATGGACTAATAATCGTAGAATGACTCCCAATCTCAGAGTAAAATAACTATAAAACCTGCACCTAACACTAAAATAACTTCCTAAAAAATTGAAGAGTAAATAACAGTAGAGAGATGGGGGAGGGGAAGGTGCACACATCCTTTAAGGATGGCGGAGAACCAACAACCTAAGTAATTTCCTATCTCTATAGCTTTTAATCTGGTACTAAATGCCATTTACCCTGAAAAAGCAGTGACTCCAGTGGGTACACATGGAAACACTCGCTGTATTCTAGCTGGGGAAGCAGATTAGTGAAGCTAGGGATCTCTGGGTATTGAAAAGAGTGGGACATCCCGGCAGGGAATAATCCAGAGAAGGAACCCACCAACACTTCCCAGTCACATCCCTAACTGATCCCCCAACCACACATGTGCTGAACAGGCTCAAAACAGTTGATTTAAAGACTTGAACTGAGTCTGAAGTTGCCATGCCACTCTGTGTGCAGTGCAACTCCAACCAAAAAAGCATATGATAAAATCAAAGGAATATCACTCATTGGAGAAAAATGACAGAATATAGAATCTCAATAACTTCAGATTCATATTGCCCAAAATACAGTGTTTTCAAAATAAAATGCATTGCCAGGGATAAAGAAAATCAATTCATAATCATAGAAGGGTCAATTCGTCAAGAAGACATAACAACTATAAATATGTAAATACCCACTAATGGAGCTTCAGAATATAAAACAAAAATTGACAGAATTAAAGTGATAAATAGGCAATTTCCATAAAATAGTTGTAGATGTTAATATCTCTTGCTCAACACTTGATACAAGAACTAGAAAAAATACAAGAACTAGAACTTTATACAAGTATTAGGCAAAGATAGGGAAGGTATGCATTACACATTACACAACCAAATATTTTGACTTAATTAATATGCATGTATAGAACACTATGCCATAAAACAAGACAATATGCATTCTTCTCAAGTAAACAAGGTGTATTTAACAGGATAGAACATATTCTGGGTCATAGCAAAATTCTCAAAAATTTAAGTCTTTTGAAACTATACTGAGCAGATTCTCTTATCATGATAAAATTAAAT
>NW_012149152.1:1441172-1443237 GCF_000956105.1 Propithecus coquereli | reverse complement strand
ATAAAAACTACTAACTATGGCAAATATTCATGAGGATATGGAACAACCAGGACTCTCAGACACTTGTGACAGCAATGTAGACAGTACAACCACTTTGGCAAACTATTTTATGGCTTTTTAGGAAGTTAAAACTACTCTATGACTTAGCAATTCTAGTTCTAAGTGTTTATCCAAGAGAAATGAAAAAAATGTGTGCATAAAAAAAGACATGAACAAAAATTTACTGGACAAAACCCAAATGTTCATCAACAAAAGAGTGGATAAACAGATTTGCATGCATTCATTCAATGGAATAAAGGAATAAGTTATTAATACTTTACATATAGTAACATGGATGTAGCTCAGTAATATACCCAGTGAATGCAAAACAGTATACATTATCTGATTTTATTTATGTGAATTCTAAGAAAAAGTAAAACTAATTTGTGACACTAGAAATAAGAATAGTAGTTTTGTCTCTAGAGCAGGGCATTCATTGGAAAGGATCATGAAGGAAATTTCTAGGGAGATTGTGGTAGTAGTTATCCAGGCGTACACATTGAACTATGTACTTGAATGAGCTCAGGAAATTTCACCCCAAAATGTGACTCCTTGGTATAAAGAATATTTTGAATTAAAGGCCCTTAGAGATCAACAGGTCTTGAAAGGGACTTTCTCTCTTCCTTCATAAAACACCAGACCCATCAAAAAGAATAATTGATTTCCTCTGCCCTCCCTGTTATCTCAATATATTACAGGAAAGAAGATCAATAATGCAACCAGACCTGGCCCAAATAATTTTAAATATAATACCTGTCTCTCGGGTTAATTTAATTTGCAAAGAAAATCATTTACAAATCAATCTGTTCCCCTACTATCCATTTATTCTCCCAAATACTTATTCATCATCCCTAGTAACCATTTATTGCCATTCAACAGAATTACCTATATTCCTCATTCCTCACCCTATAAAAACTTCTGGACCCCATTGGAATATTGGGTAATAACTCCCCATGAGCACAGTAAATAAATCTCTTTCTCTTATTGATCTGCCTTATTGTGAGTTGATCTTTTAGTAACATTCCAAGGCAAAAGGGAATGTTAGTGCCCCACACACTAAAATCTGTACATTTTTTTAAAATATCATCAAATAATTATTTGAACTATGACATTAGATTCCAACTTGCCTTACAATATTCACTAGTATCTATATTTCGGAAGGGAAGGCCCTTCATTCTTTCAGTTTCTGGCTAGTAGAATAAACCCTAAGATCATTTGTTAACAGAGATCAAAATATTGACTTTATTGATAATTGAAAAAAATGCCGACTTACCACTGCCCAATTTAGCTTCTAATAAATCCTGACCTTGGGAATAGCCTGTGGGAGTAGAGCCTGAGTGGCCTCCGAGTTGTAGACAAAAGGGGCCGGATGTGGTGGCTCATTCCTTTAATCCTAGCATTCTGGGAGGCTGAGGCAGGAGGATGCCTTGAGATCAGGAGTTTGAGACCACCTTGAGCATGAGTGAGACCCTTTAGCTTCTAATAAATCCTGACCTTGGGAATAGCCTGTGGGAGTAGAGCCTGAGTAGCCTCCGAGTTGTAGACAAAAGGGGCCGGATGTGGTGGCTCATTCCTTTAATCCTAGCATTTTGGGAGGCTGAGGCAGGAGGATGCCTTGAGATCAGGAGTTTGAGACCACCTTGAGCATGAGTGAGACCCTGTCTCTACAAAAAAAAAAAAAAAATGTTAGCTGGGCAGGTGTCACACACCTATAGTCCCCGCTACTCTACTTGGGTGGCTGACGCAGAAGAATCTCTTGAGCCATGAGTTTGAGGTTGCAGTGAGCTATGATGATGCCACTGCACTCTACCATGGGGCGACAGATAGACTCTGTCTTAAAAAAAAAAAAAAAAAGAAGGCTACAGACATGGCCAACTTCCCCATACTCATGGAAGGTTCCACCTCAGGGTTGTATAGCAAAGTGCATAAGGTAAGGAAGCTCAAGAGAGTGGTCCCTGGACCCTGGCACATCAAAATAAAAGAAGAAATTCCTTCTGAGAGCAAGAATACTAAGAATGGTCATCTC
>NW_012149152.1:1438391-1439793 GCF_000956105.1 Propithecus coquereli | reverse complement strand
CTCATTTTGAAGATAAGAAATGACTCAAAGAATATACCCAATTTGTAGTGGATAGGACCAGATATTGAGCAGAGATCTATCTGATTTCAGAACTTTCTTTCTATTACATCATCTTTATTAAAGAAGAAAAAAGTATCAACTTCTCTAAAGGAGGTTTTTATATCCCTGTACAACAAATGCAAAGAATAATACTGCCAAGAATGTTGGAATAATTTTCATCTACTTCTTTCCCTGTTTTTCTTTTTATATTTTTAACTCTCTCCAGAAATGCTATAAATTTAGAGTACATATTGTTAGTTTGTATGTTCTTCTCGTTGGTTCCCTACAGGCTCTTGGCTGTCTGCAGATGTCAGGCCTCTAAGCTGTAAAATTCACTAAGCAGATTGCCTTGAAATATCTTCCCTCCAAAGGCCCTTTGTTTAACTTGTGTAAATCTGTTCCGAGTTGCTTTCCTAACTTGACTTACGTGGCTTGTGGGTTTTTACACACTGTATTTGTTCAGTGAGGGAGCAAGGAGAGCTTTCTATAGAGTCCCCAAACTCAATTCTTTCCCTCCCTGTTCTGCACATGTTTTATCTTTGGCTGGTTTGCAGCCATGAATAACCAACAGTGTTGACAATCTGTGTATTCCCACTTTAGTGCCACCATGATGGCAGACAGGAAGAGATTGCATTTTTCATGCTAAATGAGAGAACAGTTGTGTAGTAATAGTTAGTTTATGCATTACAAGTCTCTCATAGGTTCTGCATATTATTCAAATACATACATACACATTATTCTCTGTCTTGGTTTTTTCCTTAGTCTCTTATTCATTCTCATTACTTTTGCCTATTTTTCACTTCGCATTTTTGTTCAAAGACAGAGGAAGGAAATGCTGTGAAGATGGCAAAGTTCATTTTCCATATACTCCATTTTGCTTTACAGTATCCTGCCTTTCAAGATCCATAGTTTTCCTCTCCAAATACCCTACAGCAAATTTGTTCTGACTCTTTCTCAATTGAGACATCTGCACTCTGATAGTATAGTGAGGACCTAATCATTAAATAACTTAGATTTGAGCTTCTTATTTATAAATCCCATGCTTGTTTGCTTTGTCTCTGCAGAATTTAGCAAATCCATTTGCTCCATGGTCATTTAATAAGCAACTATTAATACTATGTACCTGCATCGTAGTAGGTACCACCAAAGCACAAATGGAGAAGATAGGCTCTATTTTCAAGGAGCAAACAATCTGGAGAGATGGCCAAGTGAGCAAACAAATTTAAGTAGTGTGAAAAACACGGCAAAGTAGGTAAGTAGAAAGGATCAGAGTATTACAAAGCAGGAAGCTCTTAACTGTTCTGTGATTTAGGTGATGATGAGAAAAATTTTTATAGAAGACACATTTGAGTTGGTCTGAATG
>NW_012149152.1:1436583-1438341 GCF_000956105.1 Propithecus coquereli | reverse complement strand
CATAGTGAGACTTCATCTCTAAAAAAAAAAAAAAAATCCCCACTGTGGTGTTGTAGTCCCAGCTACTTGGGAGGCTGAGGTGGCAGTATACCTTGAGTCCAGGAGTTGGAGGTTACAGGGGCCATAATATGACCACTACACTCTAGCTTGGGTGAAGGCTATTGCTACTCAAACAAAAAAAAAAAAAAAGGAAAAAAATTATAATGAGGATAAAAGAGAGGTTGTTGGGACTGGTGATTCTACTGTGCATGAACCGAAGAGTATGATTATCTCAGTTCTGTGCAATTATTAATCCAGATAGTCACGGTCTCCAGGGGAGCACAGAAGAGCACACAACCTACTTAAGGAGGAAAAGATGATTTCCATCGTCATGCCTCTCAGTCACTGTATGCCCTTTTATTACCTAGACACCTTGAGCAACCCTATACCAGGAAGATGTTGGGTACAGAGTCTCCATTTATAACATTTCCTCCATTTATAACATTTCAACATTCTATAAAATCATGAGAGTTGAGATAATTGTTAGAAATGGAGAGTTTAGACAGTTGACATCAGTACCCATTATGTTTCCATGTATCCAGAAATTTCACAATTGTATTAAAGACTGAAATATATGGGGACAATGATTCCATTAATTTGTTGATGATAAACATTGGCCCTAATATTTACATTCAGGTAATCAGGAGTGATCAAAGGAAAGGTGCTCTCACATGTCTCTATAGTTCTACCATCTTGTTGTAGGATGAATTGAATACGTTCGACCTGAAGGTCGGTGTGGAGTTGCTTTTGTTCTGGTTAAGGTCCATGGTAATGGACTCTGAAACTTCTAAATAAAGTGGATGGTGGTAAGTTGAGGGAAAGGCATTTTTATCTTTAATGTTTAATTTTCACTGTTGCTGACACTGAACTGTCAGATTCAAGCAGTCTCCAATCAATAACCCATCACTCAGAGGACAAGTTCCTAAGTAGTATGCATAGTTCTGTACATACTACTAGCTCCCAAGCCAGAAGCTATGAAATCCATTGTTGAGACTGTATCTAGCAGATGTGCGATGGCAACTACCTGGTCTCCCATGGAGGAACAGGAGACCTTGGACTCGGCTTCCTGCATTTTGCCCTAAGTCATTTTATATCATCTTGCATTTCATTCTTTTTATATCAATATTTTTCACATTTTCTCCAGTGGTTGAGGAAGGTTTAAGAAAAGATATTTCTATGAATACCATTAGAGTCTGAATCTCCTGAAGATTTTGTTTTAAAATCCTATGGCAGGGGAACACATCCCTGCTGTGGAAGGACTTTTGTAGATGGGAGAGGTTATTTTGATCCTTTATTTTTTTTTTTCTTTAAAATATCCCTTCTATCCTGTCTACCAGACTAGTTCAAATACAATGAACGAGATTATACGGAGGTCACCTGAAGCCCTCCAAATGGCTGAGGTGGAAACCTAGCTACTTTAGACTCTTGGTTAATCCCATGAGGTGTTCAAATCTCCTAGGGAGTTTAGTGATAGCATCTATTTCTCCAAGCAATAAACCTTTTTGAATTGAAGATAACCTTATGAAAACTTCATTCTCTAATCATAGAAAAATGCATAGAAAAATAAGTAAATGTTCTGAGACATTGAAGCATACCCCTCAAGCTATCTTTCTTTCTGATGAAAATATTTATAAAATGTATGACATCCTTTCTTACCATCTTAAACTGAGCATTTAAAAATTATTAACCTTGAGACAGAGTCATCATTACAGACAATCT
>NW_012149152.1:1433798-1435522 GCF_000956105.1 Propithecus coquereli | reverse complement strand
GAAATTTCCTTGAGTTTATTCATCATCCATAAGCCCTCCAAGAGGTACACATCAATTTAACTTTCATCATTGATTATTTTTGCCTGTTTTTCAACTTCATATAAATTGGATTATATGGTGTGTATTCTTTTGTGATAACAATTTTTCACAATGTAATAATAATATTTGTGAGATCATTATATCAGTAAATTATTATTTTTTATTGCTGTGTAGCAGTCCCTTGTATGAATTATGCCATAATTTATTTATCCATTCTTTTACTGATGGAAAATTGGATTGTTTCCGATTGGATATTATGAATAAAACTACTATTCACTTATATTTTTGTAGACAAATGCACTCTATTATCTAGAGCATATACCCTAGGAATAGGTAGTATTTAATAAATACTTTCAAATTATATCAAAAAGCATCTGTCATGATTTTTATTTCCAACTGTCATGTATGAGAGTTTTGATTTTCCCACATTCCTGCTAATAACTCATATGTCAATATTTATTTCTCTTTTTTTTAATTTTAGCCTTTCTGATGGGTGTGCAATGATATCTTACCTTGGCTTTATCTTAATTTTGCGGAACAATTCTCATGGTGGCCTTGGACCATTCCAGTTCTTCTACTCTTCTTGCTTGTAGTTCTTAAGAATAGCTGCAGATGTGCTGGGAATACTACATCTTAAGACAAGGGAAAACTGGCTGGGGCAGCCTGGGGTCTGCTCTACACCAGACTATTCCCTAACCTTATTTATCATCAATAACCTCTTCAGAAAAAGGATGTCCTTCAGTGCTTTAGCTGAACTTCTTGTGTCAATGTTTTTACTACATAATCACCTCCTAACTGAATGAAATCTGTATAATGCAGTGTCTGTATAATACAGTATTATAAAAGAATCAATACTTCACATTGAATCTTTGCATTAGAAAGTGTCAGTATTTATATTTTATATAGGTTTATTGCAAGGAACTGAGAAGGAAGCCAAGAGAGAAAATTGTGGCCACCTGAAAAATAAAATATTTTACTGAGTTTAGAAAAATAGTATGTGTAAAATAATATTTTAATTCAGGCCATCATTATTATAGCATAAAGATTGAGTTTAAAACTAGGCATGCACAGATAGAATGATAAAATATGTTTAGTTCCATTTTATTTGCTCCAAATTTTCCTTTAAATAGTGTTGATCTGTTCTCATATTTCTGGTTTTATAGCATACCTTTTTAAAGAGAGGCTAATATATGTTGTTTTCCCTCTGGTCACTACTGCCTTAAAAGGGCTTCACATTAATATGACATCATCTTCGGTCTCTCCTGTGTTTTACATGCAATTGGTTATTAACTTGTAAGAGCTCTGCCTTCACAATGTTCTCTATTTATAATATAATTTCCTTCAAGTCCTTTCTCCATTTATTATTAATCTTTATGGAGATGCTATTAAAAGTTCAATGAAATCAATAAAATACCACTTCTGTCACTCTCTCTCTCTCTCTCTCACACACACACACACACACACACACACAGACACACAACAATAGTTAAAATAAAAACTACTAACTATGTCAAATATTCATGAGGATATGGAACAACCAGGACTCTCAGACACTTGTGACAGCAATGTAGACAGTACAACCACTTTGGCAAACTATTTTATGGCTTTTTAGGAAGTTAAAACTACTCTATGACTTAGCAATTCTAGTTCTAAGTGTTTATCCAAGAGAAATGAAAAAAATGTGT
>NW_012149152.1:1420415-1423346 GCF_000956105.1 Propithecus coquereli | reverse complement strand
TTTGGTCTATGTGTACTCATTATTTAGCTTCCATTTATAAGTGAGAAAATGTGGTATTTGACTTTCTATATCTGAGTGGTTTCACTTAAGATAATGGCTTCCAGTTCCACCCATGTTGCTGCAAAAAACATGATTTCATTATTGTTATGGCTGAATGGTATTCCATTGTGTGTGTGTGTGTGTGTGTGTGTGTATCTCTCACATTTTTAATCCAATTATCTTTTGATGGGTGCAGGATGATTCCATATCTTTGCTATTGTGAACTGTGCTGTGATAAACACAAGAGTGCAGATATCTGTTTGATATAATGATTTATTTTCCTTTGGGAGACAACCAGTAGTGGAATTGCTAGATCAAAGGGTAGTTCTAGTTTTGGTTCTTTGATAAATCTTTATACTGTTTTCCATAGAAGTCGTACTAATTTACCTTCCCACCAACAGTGTATAAGCATTCCTTTTTCTTCGCATCCTTGCCAACATCTGTTATTTTTGGTCTTTTTAATAGCCATTCTGACTGGGATAAGATGATATAGTTTCTCTTTTTATAGGAATAGAGACAGAATGATGATTTTTCCATTATGAAACAAATACCACTAGAATGACTTCTCAGTAATGTTCCTGTAAGAAAAGTAGGCATGCATTTTCCTAGGAAACAGGCATATAAATAAGAACTTTTTACGAGGGCTTAGGTATCTATGTGGGTGAGACTTTAAAAGGCTCTCCATCTCAACATGTGCTCATAAGCAGAGCTTTGGAAAAGGGATGAACTAGCTTCCATAAATACCCAAACAACCTATTGGAAGGTAAAAATCCAGACAAAAAATCCTTCTCCCAGAGTGTCGAATTCAGGGAAACCAGGCAAAGTGGACTAACATAACCTTTGATTAACCCTGATCAAGAAGGATGAAAAAATTATTATGAAGTGAGAAAGAAATCATTGCATTAACAATAGTAGCTACTATTTATTGGAAAAATCTGTATGTCAGATATGGTACTAAATGCTTTGTATGTATTAACTATATTTAATACCCATAACAGCCTTGTGCTATACATTTTTTTGATGTCCATTTTATAGATGAGAATATTGGGGCACAAAAAAAGCTAGGTAACCTATGCAAGGACACACAATTAATAGCTTGCAGAGACAACATTTGAATCCAGACAAACTGGCTTCAAAGTCTTCCTTGTTAACCACTTTGCAGTTCTGCCTCTGTACACGGTACCAGATGGGTATGTTCTGTACTGAGTAGGCAAGGAGATAGTGAGAGTGGTCCTTGATCCTCAATGTGGTGAATTATGGACAAAGTCCTAATACAGCAGAATAAATATATGGACCCAGGAAACCACGTTATTCACTTTGGTGTCTTCATTGTGTTGAAGTCAATCCCTCAGTCCATGAAACAGGCCCTGGACTTATTTTGAAATTGATGAAGTAGGGCTCAGCAGGAATAGTTCCCTGGACACCTGAAAACTAATGGGCACACAGAAATTCTTAAACAGACTGGATGGGGGGCAACATAGTCAAGGAAGGTAGGTGAGCCTCATGGCAGCTGAAGCACGTGAGGGCTCATGTGTGATAGTTTGGGTAACTACTCAAGTGAGAATATTATTTCCATTACAAAAAAAGTAAAGCCAAACATCTTATTTGTACAATAAGCCCCAGAGCAGTACATAAATGTTCTTTCACTCCCACTGCCTACATGTATAAACACAGATGTATGTAAAAAAAAGTGAATTTAACACATTGTTAAATGTGTTAAAAAAAAAAAAAAAACAAAAAAACCCCAGTAAAATGTGGGGTTGGTATTAGGATGAAGATAGTATGACCAACCCTGATATCAGGAAGAGGGAGGTCTGATATGCTTCTGGTCTACCTGCTGTTTGGATCCTTGCTGATCTCCTAGAATATGCCCATTAACCTACGTGGTCACTGGGTGACGTGAGCTGGTGTTTCCTGAGTTGTGTGTCTTGAGACCTCTGCTTCATTTGCTAATTATGCTGACATGTCTCTAAAGTCCATATGCTCTGCCGTATCCTCTAGTGAAAATGCACGTGTCCCCTGAAGCCTTGTTCCAACCAGAGGCCTCCTGTGACATAGTGATGCTCTGGGCCAAGATTTGTGTTTGGGATCTTGCGACTGTTTGCTAACTTCTATTTTCTGTGCTGGATTGTGGGTTTCAGTTCTTTGTGATGCTTCACGGGAGCTCATCCTCCTCCACACTTCCCCCAAGTCATTTCAAATCTACCTCTTGGTCAGCAGCATGCTGACTACAAGGTTTCTCTGAGGGGCTTGAATTTCCCTGAGATGAGCACCGAGAAGCCAGACCTGCTCTAGGATTCCTTCAGAGCCGTGGCTCATTTTTAACCCATCTCTGGGGTTTTTAACTATCAGGGTTTAGAAAGTAGAACATTCACGTCTGACTCTCTGCCCTCTGACTGCCTCTCTCCCATAGACCTCACCTCTACTTTTCCTTGACTTAGGACACATCTTCCTTTGGCCCTAATCTGACCTCATGGCCTTGTCCTAATATCAGAGAGGCAACAGGACTAAACGCAAATTTCAGAGAAGGGAATATATATTGGGAAATATTAAAAAATTTTAGGCACATTATACAAATATAGTTAAATACCACTAACTTTTTCTAAAACTATTCATTGTAAGGTCATTTCTACATTTCATCAAAGCAAAAGAAAGAAAAAATTAGCCACCCAAACAGTTTCCTAACAATACAGTAAATATCCATAGGTCTTGACTTCTTATGTCTGTGGCCCCAATCTAAACATGTCTGCATTTCTGCCTGATGGCTCTCATTGGTCATATTGGCACCATGTAACAGTGCCTAGACTGGTGAAATACGCTGAAATTTCAGTTCTACGCATGATAATCCTTAACACTTGGACTAACTTGACATTTTTTCTTTTTTCTTTTTTA
>NW_012149152.1:1419200-1420365 GCF_000956105.1 Propithecus coquereli | reverse complement strand
TAAGATATAGAGTCTTGCAATATTATATTATGTTATTATAGCACATGTTCAGAGTATGCAGACAGTTTTGTATTCATAAATAATAATGTGCCAGGTAAAGAATTCAGCAAGATTGGAAAGTTATGTAGAGTCAGGGCTGTATTCTTCATAGGCTGTTCTGAGAAGTTTAAACTTTTACACAGGCTACAGTTTATACAGCTAGTATTTTTTTTCATAGGTGTGTGTGTTTGTGTGTGTGTTCATTTTAACAATATTTTTTTAAAACAATCTGAACGTTTTATCTCTTCCATACACAGACCATGACTGATGGTGTACGGACATGCAAATACACAAATACTGAATCATCTTCCTAAGGACAATAGAAATAAGAACTACCACGTAATGGCATTAGACTTTTTGGGGGGAAGGATGCTATTTTCAGTCAAAATAAAAATGAGTTACCACTTAAAGTGACAACATTTAACATTCAAAATATTCTCAGGATATTTGACCATTATCCATTTTGTGCATTCCAATATCAAAAATATCCAATTTCCCTTTGAAACACATTCTGAGTTCTCTTAGCAGTTATAAAGATAATTTTTATTTTCTTTCCCTCTAATATTGTGAAATTGATCTTTTCATAGATTTAAGACTTCAGTTTCTAAATTTAATAAATTGAGATTTTTTTCTTGGTATCTTGAAACTATGTAATGTGGAATACTATTTTTTAATTGTTACAGACCTATGACAAAAAATCAGAAGCTGAATGAACACCTAATATGATCATCTGTCATACTGCACAGAGGACAGATGCTGACAATGATGACAAACGCTGGCTTGCTGTACAAACACGGGCACTCTGTGGTCAGAATGGAGATCCAAGTGAGGGAGTGGAGTCATCACACAACCACAGAAAGCTTGATGGACTTGGTGGACTCAGAAGAATCTATATCTTAGCACCAGGTCTCACATGTACATTGCAAGTCTTTCTTTGATTTCTAACATGTGACATCAACTATGACATTAAAGTAAGATAGCTAATTGAGTTTTATAGTTGTTTATATTCAACTTGTGACTCTTATACTGTTTTAATGATTGAATAAGACATATAAATATCAATGGTCTATAATTTATTTTTGTTTATACCTATTTAAAGAACATTATAATTAGTTAAATCAATGTG
>NW_012149152.1:1417705-1419150 GCF_000956105.1 Propithecus coquereli | reverse complement strand
ATAATCCAAAAACACAGTCATCATCATATTGGAAAGCAATGACTGTACTAGTGCCTGGGAACTCAAAGATATCCCTGCCCTAGCAAAATAAATAGCACATAAGACATGAGGGCAAAATTAAACACCTATAGGGAAATACACTTTGCTATACATAGTATTATACTATGCGAGAGCTGTAGAAAATAAAATGGAGACTAATCGGTCAGTTAGATCTGTGGCAAAAAATTTTCAAAGAGAATTTTAGGGTGAACTGTGCTTCACAAATGGATAGAACTCTAAGAGGAGGGGAAAGAGTAATTCTTCGAAGAGGATAAAATGGCATTTTAAAAACTGTGGCTCCTTGCCACTGATTGTGGTTGAGTGATGTCACACTTTTAATATGAACATTGCCCAAGTGAATAAATAAAATAGGAATGGCCATGAGAGGAAGTTTAGTCATCTCAGACCATATTTTATATTTGAAAATAGATGAAAAGTGCTAGTAGCCTCAGAATGCTCCTCAACCAATTAGAAGTCATCACTAATACAACAACAAAAAAACTAAAATTACTACTGTTTGTGGATAACTTTCTTTGAATCGCTATTTTCTACTGTCTATTTATTATAAAAGGTGGTAGAAATAATGATAATCTCTAGGTTCCTTGAATAAAGACCACCAACATGGCACAAAAAAAGAGACATGCTTTATATGTTGGCCCAGAGAGAAAAGGGAACAAGAGAATAAGAATCTGACTGTGGGATATCTTACTCTGTTTGTGCTGTTGTAAAAAAATACTCAAAACTGAGTAATTTATAATGAATGGAAATTCATTTCTCACAGTTCTGGAGGCTGGAAAACCTAAGATCAAGGGGCCAGCAGGTTTGATTGTCTAGTGAGGGCTGTTTTGTGCTTCCAAGATGGCACCTTGTTTCTGTACCGTCCAGAGGGGAGGAAGGCTGTGTCCTCACATGGCAGAAGGCAGATGAGAAAGTGGGTGAAACACTTTATGAAGCCTCCTTTATAAGAACCTAATCCCATTGATGAGGGTAGGTGCCCCCATGACCTAATCACTTCTTAAAGGCCCCACCTCTTAATACCATCACATTGGACATTAAGTTTCAACACCTGGATTTTGGAAGGGACAGATTCAAACCATAGCATGAGGTAAGACAAATGTTCCCTTATAAGTTCAAAAGTAGATGGCATAATAACAGACAAGTCCAGAAAAATAACATTCTTTGGGTTGGAATTTAGCAAGGAGGATGGACAGTTAAAGCAATTCTAGAAGATTAAGTTCTGTGGTTTCTAGTTTGGCAAGAAAAAACATGGGTGCTTTGCTAGGGACTTGGAATTCTTGTTGCAGCATTACAAAACAATCTTAAATGCTTACAATAATGAAGATGATTATATTAGCACCTACTATTTATTGAGTTCCAACAAAGTTTGATTTACTTTGTTTAAAATA
>NW_012149152.1:1406346-1407786 GCF_000956105.1 Propithecus coquereli | reverse complement strand
GTGTGTAATGTTTTGGGTGTACCATGGTTATGCTAAATGCAATGTTGCTCTCTTCTTTTTTCTCTAATATTAAATAAAATTGAGGGAGTAAAGTTCACAGGTAAGTTTCAGAAATAATTGCTTTTTATCTTCTCTTCTGAATGAGAAATCATTTTGTATAATCAAATAACAAGGCTTTGATAGTAGTCAGCATCAGCCTTAGACCCATGGTGTTCTTAAAACCCCGTCACATAGTTTCAGTGGGACAGAGCCATAGGGCATCTGTTTGCACAGTCCTTTTAAGTTCTAATAAGGTTTTCTAAGGCATATTCTAATAAAGTTTTCTAATAAGGTTTTCTGAAGGGACCAGGAGTCCCTCCTTACTACTTCAGTGCTGGCTCAGAGGCAAGTCTCCTCTTTCATCTTCAAACAAATTCAAAGTTTATTTTTGAAATAAAGGTTTCTTTTCCCATGGAATTCAAAGAGCTTTTAGACCTCATGTGAAGGAAAGAGCTCCTGGCTTTCAGAAATGCATTTTAAAAAACTGCTGATGTCTTAGTGCCTGGCTGATAGGTCCTGCTGACCTTCAAAAGCATTGCATTTTCTTTACCTTTGTTTCTTGGTCAGCTTGCTGGAAGCTGAAGCTGCACTTAGGGCCTAAGAGAGGCTGTGTCTGAAATGATGAAATGTCTAAAAAATGTTACTTTTTTTCCCTCTACCTATGGATTACTGAGAAAATTTTAAATTAACTTTAGAAAGGAAACAAGGAAGGAAGGAATAAAGGAAGGAAGGAAGGTACTTTCTACCTGCACGCATTCATTTTGTTTATCCTAAACTGACAGTAATAGAAACTTTTTTTTCATTTGGAAGCTGAGGGTTTTTTTTTCTTTTCCTTTTCTTTTCATTTGTTTTGTCCCCCATTCACATCCATTCAAAAATTTAAATTTCTGGAAATAGGGGTTTGGTGCCTGGAAGCTATCTGGTGCTCTGCTCAGACCATGCCTCAGCTGCTGTAATTTACACTGGGGCTGGAAGGACCATAGCAGTCAGTAACCCAGGGCTCAATCACAGCATCTGACTCCAGGTACACCTGCCATATGCTGTAACTCTCTGGCAACAGATGTAATTCATTTTCAGCAGCGTCATTGAAGATGATGAAAGAAGAAGTCCAATAATCTCTGTCAGAGAATTGCTGAAAACCTTCTTTGGCTGAGCAGAAGCTTTTTAATTTGATCAGGTCCAATTTATTTATTTTTGTTGCTCCTATGATTGCTTTGGGGATCTTCTTCATATATTCTTTTCCTTGGCTGATGTCTGTAAGAGTTTTTCCAACATTTTCTTCTAGAATTCTTATGATTTCATGCCTTAGGTTTAAGTCTGTTATCTATCATGAGTTGATTGAATGGTGAGAGATGCGGATTCTGATTCAGTCTTCTATATGTGGCTATCCAATTTTCCCAG
>NW_012149152.1:1393552-1395601 GCF_000956105.1 Propithecus coquereli | reverse complement strand
TAGATACTTTGCCCTCACTGCAAAGGATTCCAGAATAAAAAGATCTACTACCCCCCATGCCCTGCACAGCCCCATTTCAGTCCATTTTATGTTGCTATAAAGGAATATCTGAGGCTGAGTAATTTATAAAGAAAAAAGGTTTATTTGGCTCATAATTGTGGATGGCTGGAAAGTTCAAGATTGGGCATCTGCATCTGGTGAGGACCTCAGCCTGTTTCCTCTCATGGCAGAAGGTAAAGGGGAGTGAGTGTGTGCAGAGGTCTCATGGCGAGAAAGGCAGAAAGAGAGATAGTTAGGAGGTGCCAGGCTCTTTTTTGACAACCAGGTCTGGTTGGAACCAATAAAATAAGAATTTATTCACCTCCCTCCCACCAGGGTATTAATCTATTTATGAGGGATTCACCTCCATGGCCCAAACACCTCTCATTACCTCCCATTAGCCCCCACCTCCAACATGAGATTTTGTGGAGACAAACCATATTCAAACTATAGCATTCACCCACCCCCCAAGAGGAGGAGGGATACATTTGCCAGCCACTCCACATAAGCTCTGAGTTTCATACTGTTGTGGTTCATTCACTCTGGTGCACAGGTAGCATCAGGCCCTCATTGTGTCATCCCATGGAGAATCAGAGCTTGGGGAACCAGTGTGCTAAGGCATTCTGACCCAGAGGTCTTGTATGTTTACAGGCCTGCATAACTGTGGCTTACTATCCTATTAGCTTACAAGTAGGTAACATCTCAGACCCTTCCCGACTTTAGCCTTAACATTTCTTTTAATGGTTTCATGTAGTCAATAGCCTTGCCTGCATTCTTTTTTCTTAATGAAAGTTTTGGTTAAGAGTATAACAGAAACATGTAGAAATCAGAGCATTTGCAAATTTTAGAGCTAAAGGAGACTTTGATTTGTCCTCTAAATCAACCTTGTTTATTAATAGATAAGGAATGGTGACCAAGAATATTTAAATGACTTTCCAGGATAAATAATCTTAGGGTCTAATAAAATCTTGGTGAAAGAAATTTAGCTAGAAATCCACTAGTGACATACATTTCCTTGTTTTCTAACTCATACATCCCAGTTCATTCTGTAAGTTATTATGTTTTTGAGTCTTTCTCAGCAAGGTTGCATCTTCCCATAAGATTCCAATTCCAATTCCTATTCGGAAATGTATTCTTGCGCTCTTGTTGTTTGATTAATGTTTTTTTCATCTCTCTCTGCTTGTGGTCCCCTCTTCTGGCTGCGGCATTATTTCTGCCTGAGGATCTTACTGTGAGCCCATCTGTGCCCAGGACACAGTAACTTGGAAAATTAGTGTGGGTCTTAAAAATCTGGTCATTCTCTAATAATATATGGGGGGGGGGTCCTATAATGGCAATTCCTTGGGAATGAGGCTTCAAATAATTCCAGCCCTGTTCTCCCTTCCCCCCTTCAGTGGCTGCTGGTTTTTACTGTGAGTGTGGATATTACTCTTCAAGGCTACTAGGGAGATGGAAGAGGGCTATTTGAGGGATACAGCAAATTAAAATGCCTCAAAGAACACTGTTCTTACCAAGATTCATCCGTATTTTTAGGATAAATGCTCTCCTGATTGCTTTCCTCTGAAATATTCCCCTAAAGAATTTGGTTAATTTCCGGAGTTTTGAAAAAGTTGATTTTGACAAATTTTGCCAGTCTTCTCATTGCTTTTATAGAGGAGAGAGTTTTCAGAATTCCTTACTCTGCTATTTTTGTTGATGGCGACTCAAAGGCAAGTTCTGATTTATAAAAGTTTCTGCTTTTAGTGTGTGAATTCTTACATTCGTATGTAAGAAATATATCTTATGTCAACTCTAGGATATGACCTTTATTCATTCCACAAATAGTGATTGAGGACCTATTTTTTTTTCAAGTTTGTCTACTAGATACTGAAAATTTGCTAAAATGAAATCTGTATTCTCCTTGACCTAAAAGACCTCATAATTTTGGGGAGTTATTTGAGGAAATGAACAATTGCATTTTAATATGGTCATTAACAAAAACACCAGGGGCTATTGTAGCATGGAAAAGGA
>NW_012149152.1:1389551-1392078 GCF_000956105.1 Propithecus coquereli | reverse complement strand
CACACATAGATGAAAGAGATAGAGAGAGGAAGGGAATTTATATAACATAATTGCTCTTGGATTTGGTCATCCTCTTAGCCAACAGCCATGACTTTACCCTTAGAGAGCTGATTTTGCACTTTTTTCTCCTTGTAAGTGTTCTATTCTTGATGGATAGACATTTGTTTGGGTGGACAAGACTAGCTTTATGCCTGGTCTTTAAGAAGAATGCAGGTTTTTGAGAAATAATAAATATGCCTTCATTCTCTATAGCAACATAGCCTAGTGCTTCCAAGAACTGAACATATGTCCCAATCCAGTGCTCCACACAAATGCATGAACCCAAAGCCACATACACACTCAGACTTCCACTGTGTTATATCCTCCCATTGTGTGTATTCATTTGTGTTGAGCTGCCCTGCCTTGATAATTTTGTACCTCTAATGGTGACTTCAACTCAGAAGCAACCAAGGGGATGGCTGAAAGTCTTGCAAACAACATGATAGTTCTTCAGAAGATAAGCCCTCACTCTTGAGCCTAAATCCCCTAACAAATAATGTCACTTTGCTCAGTTCTGGCTCACCTCTTTTCCATTATAACCTATAACTTGTATTTCAGGGACCTGAGAGTCTCACCCTCTCTCTGGCAGGACTGTGGAGCTGATAGATATTTTGAGTGCACTGGAAGAAGATGCTTTCAGTTACAGAATCGGTCCACTTACATTATTGCCACTCTCCCTTCCTGACCTTGCCATGGGATAATGCTGATGAAGACTCAGGGGGAGAGGAAGTAGGCAATGTGCACAACTTGCCCAGAGCATGCTTCAGAGGATTACTGTCCAGGTGGCAACATCTCTGACCCAGAAGTAGAACCTACCATAAAGAAGCCAAAAAAGTCAAGAGTTTCTCTGTAGACCAAAAGAGATATCAGGCCAGATTTTCCAAAGTGATCTACACTAGATTCTCAAATTGAAAAACTCCATAGTCAAGACGTGGACATCTCGGGACTGTTTGAATTATTTCTGGATGAAAACACAATTAACTTCATTGTGAAAGAAACTGATCATTATTTGTCTCAAAAAAGCTAGACTTGGGGCTCATTTCAAAAAATTAAAGTGTGCTTTGAGTGTTTTATTTTGAGTGGGTATGTTCTATATCTGTGGAGGAGATATAGGTGCTGTAGGAGAATTCTCCAGATGCACATCACAGTCTAGTCACAAATGCAATTAGAAGAGACAGGTTTGAAATGGCCTTTTCCTACTTCCATTTTGCTGATAATAACGATCTTAATGAAATGGATAAATTTACAAGAATAAGGCCTTTCGCTACCAGAATGAATAAAAATTTCAAATTATATGCACCTTGAGAAAAGCTCTACACTTTTGACAAGTCCATGAGCGTTTTGGTCATCAAGGATTCAAGCAATAAATGCAGAGAAAAGTAATTCAGTTTGGCTATAAAATTTGGTGAGGAATAACTTAGCTTGGCTACTTAGTTTGATTTGAACTCTACCAGGCAAAATTACAAATTTTGACAAACAAGGACCTTGGGTAGGGATGGAGCTCAGTGATTATGAAGTTTGCTAATACTTTTTAGGAACAAGGCTAATAGCTCTATCACCTTTGTTTTGACGACTCTTCAACAGCATCAAGCTGATGACAGCTTTGAAGAAGAAAGGAATCAAGGCAACAGAAATGATTCATAAAAATAAGACTTAACAGTGCTCTCTAAAAACAGCACAGAACTCAAAAATTGGAAGAGAGGGGTGTTTGATTTCCAAGTGGATAAAGGAAAAGAGATAGTAGTGCACTACCAACATGGCAATGATGTCATTATCATCTGCTCCAAAGCTGTGAGTATTGAGCCTTTGAAAAAGGCCATGAACTATTCAACAGCAGCCAATAAGAAGTTCATATCAATCAACAGACAGTGATGAGTATGTCCAAAGAGAACACTGGGGATGTGGAATGGATGGATCAGAATATCTTCAAGTACATCATTAAGGTTAGAGGCAAGAAGCGGTACTCCAGCTTGATCAAATACATCATCTGTATGGCCATCGACAATAATGTCAGCTGCACAGGATCTATGACAATGAGTCTGGGTTAGATCTGCTGACTTTCCAAAGACATGCTGCATGTTTCCATTTGCAACACAATGCAGAGCCACTGGGAGAAAAGAACAGAGGGAACTATGCCCAAATAAGAATAGAGATCAGATATGATATGACACCTCACTGGATAATTCATTAAGACAAAACCCTCCCCCCAACACACAAGAAAGCAACCATGTTCACTCCTACACTAGGTGTAAAAAATGTCAGAAAGGTATACATGCAAAATTTTTCAAAATATATCACAAAAAATAGTGTCTGAGATGTTGACAGTTGCTTGCACCCTGGAATTCCTGAGTATATAATTAATATTATCATTTATTTTGTTATCCTGTGTTTTCAACAAAATACCAAGTTTTGATTCAGATCTAGTGGACTAGGTTGGTTTATAAGGCAAACTCTTCTTTTCCTTTCAAAACCATAAATTCTTGTAATC
>NW_012149152.1:1388336-1389501 GCF_000956105.1 Propithecus coquereli | reverse complement strand
CAAGAACACAGGGAAAATGTTTAAAGTGTATTTTTATATGTTGATTTACAACAGAAACTAAACTGAAACAAAAATTAAACAAAAAAGATGCACTTATATAATTGTTTATCTAAATTAGTTGATGAGAGCATAGTGCTAATGAAGCCAAGTCCAAGTTTTAAACACATGCGGGGCTCTTAGGAGCTCATGGTTCTCTTATCCTGTGGTCTGTTTGGCCCTGTGTATGGGGTTGGTCACAAAGCATGCAGGAATAGACCAATAAAAGTCTTTGAGCTCTACTCATCCCTAACTCTGAGGCTAAGTTACTGTCATCCCTAACATGTAGGAGCTGAATTCTCTCAGTGGAGTCTCAGCCTCAGGTCCAGGTTGCACTGGGTTGACCCTCACTGGGACAAAATTCTGCCATATCTGAAAAGTTGTGTCACTCTCTAGGTACCTCAATAACTATTTTCTTCATATGTGAAGCCCCATGAACTGTATAATTTGAACAATTTATGCTCTTTTTGGAGCATGCACTATAATTATCTTAGTTCTCTTACCCCTCATTAATTTCTGGGCTTCCCATAAAAGTCAAGGACAGATAGTTCTGCCCAGCAAATATTCCATGTAATAGTCTTCATTTCTCAGCCACTCTTATAGGAGGAAGAGAAACAGGTGATTAGTTCTGGCCATTGGTCCATAAGCATCAGCATTTAAGAAATGGTACATTACCTCTGTGTTCGCTCTTTCCAGGGTTCTGACAGCTGTATGTTACAGATGGCCGACTTACAAGATGGTAGACCCTTTATCAACTTTGCGTGGAGTAACCCCCACCACACATTGGACTTGCAATATGAATACGACATAAACTTTGTTCGGTTAGGCCATTGAAATTTGGTGGTTAATTTATTAACATCTACTTCCTATTAGAATCTGAAAAGCAATTTTCAACTATTACACAAATACATACATGAATTTGCAGTATCTTCTTGAACATGGAAAATGCTTTTTAATCTGATGCAATTCCATTTGTCTATTTTTGCTTTTTTTGTTCATACTTTTGGTGTCATATCTAGAAAGTCATTGCCCAGACCACTGTCAAAGAAGCTTTTTCCTTATAGTTTCTTCAAGTAATTTTACAGTTACAAATATTACATCTATGTCTTAAACAATTTTGATTTATTTT
>NW_012149152.1:1384796-1387801 GCF_000956105.1 Propithecus coquereli | reverse complement strand
GTAGATTATTTTGCATAGTTGGATATTTTAACAATATTAATTCTCCTAATAGCTGAATATGAGATATATTTCCATTTATTTGCATCATCTTTAATTTTTTCCATCAATATTTTATAATTTTTAGTGCTCAAGTCTTCCACCTCTCTAGTCATTTCATTGGCAAGTGGAGATAATTTAGATCTTCCTTTCTGATTCGTATGCCTTTTATTTCATTTTCTTGTGTAATTTCTCTGGCTAGAATTTCCAGTACTTTGTTGAATAGAAATAGCAAGAATTGGTATCCTTGCCTTATAGGGAATCTTAGAGAAAAAATTTTCAATACTTCTCCTTGATTGTGGTAGTTGTGGGGTTTGCATATATGGCATTGACTGGTTTGAGGTAAGTTCTTTATATACTTATTTTGTTGAGTTTTTATCATGAATAAATGTTGCATTTTGTAAAATGTCTTTTCTTCATCTATTGAGATGATCATGTGGTCTTTATTTTTCATTCTGTTAAATGTGATGTATTACTATCAAATTGATTGATTTACCTATATTGAACCATCTTTACTTCCCAGGGATAAATCCCAATTTGTTATGGCGTATGATCCCTTTACTCTGCTATTAAATTCAGTTTGTTTGCTAGTATTTTATTGAAGATTTTTATATCTTTGTTTATCAGGGATAATGTCCTGTTGTTTTCTTTCTTGTGATGTCTTTTTCTAGCTTTGGTATCAGGGTAGGGCTGGCCTTATTAAATGAGCTTGAAAGTGTTCCTCCTTTTTCTATTTTTTGAAAGAGTTAAGAAGGATTGGTATAAAGTCTTCTTTGAATGTTTGTGAAGCCATCTGGTCCTGGGATTTTCTTTCTTGAGAGGTTTTAAATACTAACTGGATCTTATTTGTTATTGGTCTGGTCAGGCTTTGTATTTCCTCTTTATTCAGTTTTGGAAGATTGTATGTTACTAGGAATTTATTCATTTCTTGCAGTTTATCCAATTGGTTGGCATATAACATTCATAGTGTCTTATGATCTATTTCACTTGTTAAGTATCCATTCTAATACCTCCTGTTTCATTTTTGATTTCATTTGTTTGAATCTTCTCTTTTTATTTCCTTAATTTGTCTAGTTAAGAGTTTGTCAATTTTGTTTATATTCTCAAGAAAAGATTTCTTAATTTTCTTGATTTTTCTGTTGTTTTTCTATTATCTATTTGATTTATTTCCACCCTATTATGTTTTATTTCCTTCCTTCTGCTAACTTTAGGCTTTTTTGTTCTTCTTTTTCTAATTCCTTGAGATGTAAAGTTAGGTTATTTATTTGAGTTTCTTAATTATACTCCGAAGCACTCCCAGAGCTTTTTCCATGTGTGGATAGTTGTTCATTATTGTTTTTGTGAGGAGAGTAGGTCTGGGACCTCCTAGTCTGCCATCTGGCTGACCACACTCCCATGTTCACCTGTCAATTATCTCAGTAAGTGCATCGTTTAATAAAGGAAACAGCTCAGTGAAATACTGAAGGAAATGATCTAGGGAAACTGAAAGAATAGGAACATTTTTATTGCTTCAACTCTCCTGTCCATTGGCTCCTAGCATGACCATAGTTCTCACCATAGTGATGCCAACAGTCTCAGACCTTCCCTGCAAAACAAAGTCCAGCCAATATCTGTCCTATTCACTTCTAGTACTTTTGCTTATACTTGGGGATCAATGGATTAGATTTGTAATTGAAGAATCTAATGAACTGCCTAGAGAAGAGTGGCCAAAGGTCATTCTGAGTGAAAATCTTTTAATTCAAAAGAAATTGTAACACCAACTCAAATAAATAACTTGAATTTAGTTTTCACTATTACAATATTTCTGTGTTGTTTCCAACATATGTCTGCCTCTGATTTCTCTTGGTTAAATAAACTGGAAAGGCTGGAAACATTGGCTTCAAACTGAAATTGCTTAGTAAGAGCCTGAGAGACCATCAAACCCCAGCAGGACTTATCTATCCTTCCCCTACAAGTACTCTTGAATGCTATTTGAACATGTTGGTAAAGATAAGAAACCTCCCATGGTTTAAGTCAAGAGAAACTGAGATTTCACTGTCTTTTCTTTTCTTTTTTTCTCAAATCCATATAGTCTGGGAATTAGATAATGGGCAAAATACAAATATTAGACTCCTAATCTTCAGTGCAAGCACACAACAACAGGAGGCCCTGCTGAATTATACTATGGGTTACATACTGATAAGATCTTCATTTTTTGTTAATTTGAGTAAAGACAAAAACAGCAATTTTGTTTTGCTGTAACTCAATAGTCTTATGAATGTAGACTGATAAAGGGTAAGTAAAGCACAAGATTTATTGTTACCTCCTGTCCAATCTGATTTGATGAGGAAGAAAGTGAAGTATTTCTAGTCAAACTTCCACCATTTCATGAATTCAAAGAGAATATGGTGCACTATACTCCTGGTCAAATACATGTAAGATTTATGATGGCAAAGATCTGACTCGTTCATAATGTAGTCCAAGCACCTAGAAGAGTGCTTAGTGCATAATGGCTTGTAAATTTTTTCTGGATGAAAACTAATTGTATAAAAAGGGAGTATGTACCATTCTAGTAGTCTGTGGTTTCCCAAATAATCCATAGTAGGTACAATAGCAATGGAATGGAAGAGTGTTCAGTAGTGATATTTCATGGGCTGCCTGAATGTTAATAAAAGAAAAACACATACTCAATGGTTTGGCACATTGAGGGTAAACATTTAGAAACTTTGTTAGCATTTTGACATTATCCTAAGTCCAAGTACAGTGTCTTGTCTCCTTGAAAAGTGTATGGAATTAGTGCAGGCATTGCTATATTCCCCTGGGGAGTCCCTATGGCTCCAGATCCGTGCTGATCATGCATGCACAGCAGTAATAAATTAAAACGTGATATTTTAAGATTAGTTTTCCAAAAATAATCCCAAAGTGTAAAATTCAGAATCCATTTTTAAAAATTTAACTGTCATTTATTGAAGACCTATTTTGAGGGTACT
>NW_012149152.1:1371047-1371531 GCF_000956105.1 Propithecus coquereli | reverse complement strand
AACATTTTATAATCACACAATAATCCTGATACCTAATATTTCCACCACCCCCAAACATCCTCCACACCCCATTGCAATCAACTTCTCCTTCTTACCACTATAGATTAGTATGCGTTTTCTATTTTCAAGGTTTTTTAATTGGAAATTTCCTTGTGTAAGTCCCAAACAATA
Source organism: Propithecus coquereli (assembly GCF_000956105.1). Classification (NCBI taxonomy): domain Eukaryota; kingdom Metazoa; phylum Chordata; class Mammalia; order Primates; family Indriidae; genus Propithecus; species Propithecus coquereli. The sequence continues at coordinate 1,371,360 of NW_012149152.1, read as the reverse complement.
TTTGATCATTTTTACTTTTAACCAAAACAGAAACAAATTTGCAATCTCCTAATAGGGCAAGGATCACACAATATGTGGGGACAATGTGATTGGAGACAACGTAATTCTAGAGATCGTATTGAATAATCCCCCATAAAACAAAATCTTGGCTACTATTTGCTTATGTTATTGTTTTACTTAGATATTAATAAAAATTAACAATGTCAAAAATATGACTAGTAAGTAAACAAAAGGTTTGGAGTTGAAAACTGCTATCCTTTGTAAGCATTTAATTAAACATTCATTTCTAATTTTCAGGTTATATTTTTATACC
>NW_012149152.1:1369663-1370997 GCF_000956105.1 Propithecus coquereli | reverse complement strand
AAGTTTAGAAATAATTTTTTCTTTGGTAAAATGACAAGTATTTATGACACTTCTCTGTGTAAGTATGAATGAGGGGATATAATTGTCTAGTTAGTGTAGATAAATACCTTGAGATCAGCATGTTAGAACTCCATTAGAATATATGTTCCTCTGTTTAATGGAGGAATCTGCCTTCTGATCCATCTAGACAGTCATTTGATTTTGCCATCAAAATATTGTTGCATTTTAATTGTAGTGAAATTTTCATGTAAGTATTTGTCATCGAACCAAAAAGAAAATGAACAGAAATTGTACAAAGTTAGTTTTCAGAAGCAGCTAGTTTTGTGCATGATGATAATAAATGATTTTAAATGTGGTAAAATTTGGTCCAGGAATTGTATTTGTTTTAATACACTACTGGAAGTAAGGTCACATAAGAAGAGGCACGTAGCTCCCTCCTTACTCTCTGAATTGGAGACTAACAATAGTCATAGTGATGTACTTAATGATTTTGAGTGGCCAAAACTAGCTTAGATCAATTTGCAACAGGAAATCAATGGAAGCTTACAAATAAAGTTTAAATGAATATTTCACGTGATGCCATTCTTCCAAACACACTGTTCCCTCTGCCAGGACTTTCCCATCTTCCCTGTCCTATGATGCCATCAGAGACACAATTCATGTTGTCCTAAATGGAGGATGACTTCCCTGACACCCACTTGTACTCCAGCTCTTCCGTGTGGTCCCATATTATTGTGCTTACCTGAACCATTAGATCCACTATATTGTCACTGAAAGCTAGGCACTTGTCTTGGACTATCTTTGAGGCCACATCAGAAGAACTAGAAAAAGTGGTTTGAGGAGAGGGAAAGAGAAGCTTATTAATTTGCCAGCAAATGAGGAAAATGGCAGAATCCTGTCTCAAAGTACCAATTTTCCTAATTATAAGCAGAAATACAAATCTTTTAAAGGGTGGGTTCTCAGCTTAAGGAAGTTGCTGTTCAACTACAGTTGGTGATTGTGATCATCCCATCTCCTCTGCAATCCCATAACCTCTGCTCAGAACCTCCACCCTAAGGTTCTGTGGAGCCATCTCACACAGCATAAAGAACAAAAGACATTCCCCTGCCCCCTCCAACCACTGGCCTGCGGCAGGGATGCAGGTTATAGTTCCCAAAAAGAGTGAATGAGGTTTTAAAGAGACAGAAAACATTTTTGCTATTTTTTGAGGCCATTCCCTCTGTTACAATATTCTGTTAAAATTTCCCATTTGTTCTCTTGAATCACACACTAAATTCACTTGAGGGAAATGGCTGTTTCTTATTCATAACTTTAATCACATGCCCACATACTGT
>NW_012149152.1:1364697-1365379 GCF_000956105.1 Propithecus coquereli | reverse complement strand
AAAAATAAAAGTTGGCATGGATGCAGAGAGATAGGAACACTCATACACTGCTGGTGGGACTGCAAACTAGTACAACCTCTGCAGAAAGTAATATGGAGATATCTCAAAGAGCTATGTTTTATCAAATTCTCACTGTGACTCTAATGGTCCCTTGAAAACATTAATATTTGCCACCCTTGGTCTATATATATAGTGTATTTCCTTTGCATTATCAAGTAATAACTAACTACATTATCCCTAATTACTGAATTTTTTTGTAACTTCATAGATTTGTGTCTTTCTGCTCATACATTTATTAGCAACTTTGCCACCAACTCTTGAGTTTTGATTATACCTGTCAGAATCATTTCTGAATTTTTAACTTCTGATATTTTACACTAAAACAAAAAGGATATTTAAGTCTTTATTTTTAAACCAAAGAAACCAGATGCATCGAGACCAAGTGATTATTATTTAGAAGAAAGAGCTATAAAACTGAGATATATGAAGCACTTTTTAAACATTCAAACCTAAAAAGAGAACATTTAAAATGCTGCATCTGCAAGCTGCTTTCCTGAAAGTTTATATTCGCATCTGTGTGGTCTTGGGAAGAATACAGAGAAAAAGATAGTTGAATGTAAAAGTAACAGGGTTCTAAATAACAAGTTTCACTGAATTATAAGGAGAGCAACAGATAATGTGG
>NW_012149152.1:1363316-1364647 GCF_000956105.1 Propithecus coquereli | reverse complement strand
TTAAACCAAAGAAACCAGATGTATCGAGACCAAGTGATTATTATTTAGAAGAAAGAGCTATAAAAGTGAGATATATGAAGCACTTTTTAAACATTCAAACCTAAAAAGAGAACATTTAAAATGCTGCATCTGCAAGCTGCTTTCCTGAAAGTTTATATTTGCATCTATGTGGTCTTGGGCATTCAAAGTGGCTCAATGTCAACATGTTTCTTTTGAAGTTGGAACCAATTTCAAAGAGCAAAAATAAAGATAAACAAATCACAGGCCACACAAGAAAACAAGGAGTAACCAAAGACTAATGTTTTTTTTGTTTTTGTTTTTGTTTTCTTGGAAAGACATTGTTTAGTGTTATCTCTTGGATTGAGTTGATAAATTGTGGTATGAAGAAAATGTAGGAGGCAAAATATAAATTCTGCTATTATAGATCAAGTGATAGCTTGATTCATTCAAGAAAATTTCAAGCCACTGCACAGGAGTGAGGAACCTGCGTGGTCTTCTGATTTCAAGATTGTTCTTCTTTAAATACCAATGAAAACAAGAAAAGCTTCATTTTTCTCTTCTGCACTCCTTTTAATAAGCAGATTTGTTCTGTAAGATTTGGATTCAGTCAAAAGTCCACACTCAAGGATCCAGAAGCCCACATGTGGCCACAGCCCGCAGGTTGCCCACCCCAACTTCACACTCCAGCAGGATCATCCCCTACTAGTTTTATTTTTGTTACTCTGTCATCTTTTCCATTCTGTTGTTATTCTCCTTTCTCCCTTCTCTCCCCTTTTTCTGCTCCAACTGGATCATTCCCTTACTTTTATTTTGGCGTCTCTGTCTTCTTTTCCCTTTTGTCCTTATTCTTCATTTTCCCTTCTCTCTTCTCTCCCCCTTCCCATCTCTCCCCCACCTCAGAATTATAAGATTCTTGGGGTGGATGGCAAGCCATAGATCATGAATTCGTAATTACAAAATATAGTAAAAGGGCATTTTTATAAGACGTTTTGTGTGCACTTTCATTTATTCAATTAAGATCTGGCTAAATAATAGTCTCCTTCAAGAAATTGATAAATAGTTTCATTATTTATAGAGAGGTCAAAATCAACAAGAAAAAGAACCACTGTGGTGTGTCTCTGATTCAAAAATCATTGTGAGAAACTTTTGAATGAATGTTCCAACATGTGGTTATAACAATTGCTTCCATGTACAATATAATTTTGCAATGTATTATTGTTCTCAAAAATTTTCATAGATTCAAAAAGAGTTTGTTTTCATTCTCTGCCTTATACTAATCATTCTGGGTTATTTTCAAAGAAAGAAATGATATTTTTTAGGTTTTAGAACCT
>NW_012149152.1:1361611-1363266 GCF_000956105.1 Propithecus coquereli | reverse complement strand
GGTTTTTATAAGGCAGGGGTTATCATGGCCACTGTAAAAAATCCTACAATCTCTTGAACTGCCAACTGGATCTAAAAGCAAAAAAGTTTTACTTCCTGATTTTCAATAAAAGTATGGTTAGTAGTCTTTCATTTTACTTGTTTCAATTAAATGGATGTCTCTATTTTTTTCATTCAAAATAATACATGGAAACTATGATGCAAATTCAAAAATGTAATGAAGAATACAGAGAAAAAGATAGTTGAATGTAAAAGTAACAGGGTTCTAAATAACAAGTTTCACTGAATTATAAGGAGAGCAACAGATAATGTGGTTGGTTGGCATGCCGCCGGGATCAATCTTTCTAGGGTATTAGTTCAAAACATTTTTAATTAAGAAATGATACAAGCCCCTAAAGGGCTTGTGAAAAATGGATCAAGGTCTTGGATAGCATCTGGGAATAGAGCCTCTCAGAATTGTTGAAGACATTTTTCTTTATTTTAAAACACAATGTGGACATCATACAAAATCATTGAAAAAGCAGTTCTAAAATATTCATTTTTAATTATTAGTGAATAAAATCTTAGTGTGGTAGAGGGAATATTACAGTTAGAAAAATCAGAGTATAAATTCCAGTTCTGGGCTTTCCTATAGTAATGATCTATATGAAGAAATTTAATCTCACAAGTCTTCATCTTTAATATTGAATTGCTGACTCCTATCATGTAGAGTTGTTGTGGGATTATGTGGGAACTAATGAATTCGAAAGTTTCATCAGTAAATGACTGCACATAACAGACTCACAATAAATGTTATCTATTTCTCTTGTTCATTCTCCCCAATCTGGAAATAATATAATGCCACAGAATTTTTCTGTAAAATTATCCTTCATAGTATAAGCTCTCAAATTTTGCCGTGTACTTACACAAAATCATCTAAGAAAATTTTTTGAAATATACCTTTTCAAGATTCTATGCTTAGAGATTTTGATTTAGGAGATTGTGAACATAGCAGGAATCTACATTTTATCAAATTCTTTTTTTTTATTTCAGCATATTACAGGGGTACAAATGTTTAGGTTATGCGTATTGCCTTTGCCCCACCGAAGTCAGAGCTTCAAGCGGGTCCATCCCCCAGATGGTGAGCACAGCACCTATTAGGTATGTATATATCTATTCCCTCCCCCACCATCTGCCCAGCACTGATGAATGTTATTACTATACGTGCACTTAATTGTTGATCACTTAATACCAATCTGATGATGAGTACGTGTGGTGTTTGTTTTTCCATTCTTATGATACTTCACTTAGTAGAATGGGTTCCAGCTCTGTCCAGGATAATACAAGAGATGCGAGATCACCATTGGTTTTTGTGGCTAGTAGAACTCCATGGTATACATATAACACATTTTATTAATCCACTCATATCGATGGGCACTTGGGTTGTTGCCACATCTTTGTAACTGTGAATTATGCTACTATAAACATTCTAATGCAGATGGATTTTTTTATAGAATGTCTTTGGTTCTTTTGGGTAGATGCCCAGTAATGGGATTGCTGTATGGAATGGTAGTAGCAGCAAAGAAAAGAAAATACTTAGGAATATATTTAACTAAGGAGGTAAAATACCTCTACAGGGAGAGCTATGAAACACTAAGGAAGGAAATAGCAGAGGAT
>NW_012149152.1:1347635-1349304 GCF_000956105.1 Propithecus coquereli | reverse complement strand
ATGTACACAGTTTAGAATTAAATAGTCTAACTTGTAACAAAAAGTGATGTTCTTTTACCCCTTTCCCCTCTCGGGACACAGCCCATTTCAACTTTTTACTCATACGTAAAGTATTACCATCGCATTTACAAATGACATGTTCAAATTGCTACGTTTAGATTTTGCTCATTTCAGGCATTATTAACTCAAATTCCACCACCAAACTGCCTCCATCTAACCCAAGTCATTTCAATTGTCCTATGCTGTTGATGTTCTCCATGGTAATTTTGTTAGAGTACTATTCAGTGTTTACATGTTATGTCAACACTTCGAAATTTAGTCATATTGTGTGCATAACTACTTCTTCTTTTCTGCATTTTTTGTCACTGTATGTGGAAAATTTTCCCAAACCATGTTTTTCTCTCTGCTCTCACACCACAATGGCAATCATCAACACAGAAGATTTCTGTAACTGAATTTGGGGATTTCTCCCCACCAATAAACAAGCAATAAACTCAGCAGCAGACACCAGTTGGGTGTCCTTCAATTGGATTATGACACTATCCACCTGTAAATAGCATCAAGTCCCACAGGTTGAGGGCTGAGTCCTCAAGACTGACCCCTCCTTTGCACCAGTCGCAAGTCCAGGCCTCTGGAATTTCTGATCAACTGGCTTCTAGTTGCAATCCCCACAACCCCCAATTTCAGTTCAGTTAATTTTCTAGAGTAGCTCACAGAACTCAGGGAAACATTTGCTTACACATGGGTTTATTATAAAGGATATTACAAAGGATATAGATGAAGAGGTGTAGGATGAGGTATAGGGAGAGGGTCATGGAGCATCCATGCCCTCCCTGGGCATGCCACCCTCCAGGAACCTCCATGTGTTCAGCTATCTAGAAGTTCTCTGAACTCTGGCCTCTTGGGTTTTCATGGAGGTTTCATTACATAGACATGGTTGACGACTGTGTAGAAATGTGATTGGACAAAAAGCTCATGATCTAAACCGAGGAAGGCCTATCTGTTCAGAGTCTTCCTGGGCTCTCTATGCAGCATTCCCTCCTCCAGGGTATGGGGCGGGACTCTCTGTGGAATGAGCCTTTTGATCCATAATCAGATTATACTATGGCAGTTATGAGCCAGGAACTGTGGATGAAAATAATAATAATAATAATATACACATACACACACACACATATGTACCTCATGACACCACAGTCGTCCTTCAAACTAGTGATAGTTTCATTTTATTTGCTTAGTTTCCTGTATAGTTATTACTATTTCTATCCCAAACTCTTTGCAAACTGTCTAAATATTCACTAAAGATTTTCAAATATATTAGCTAGTCTATCAATTTCATCTTCTGAGTTGCTCCAGTCTAAAAACTGCTTGCCATTTTTACCTACTTCATAGCTGTCATCCTGATACAGTATTTCTTTCTTATCCTAGAGAGTCTTCTTAAATCTCTTCTACATGGAAACCCCCTTTTCTAGGGTATAATGTTCTCCTTTTTCTTAAATTATATTTATGGAGCAAATCTCTTATATAATTTCCAGAGAAACAGTGCACGGGAAAAACATTTCTTGAGAATTTGACTGATAACAAAAAAGACACAGAAGTTTGCTCTCATCACTTATATTGGCCATTTTACTAGAGGTCCTAGCCAATGCAATAAAGCAATAAAAAAAAA
>NW_012149152.1:1346112-1347585 GCF_000956105.1 Propithecus coquereli | reverse complement strand
ACCATTTGTTTTTTAAACCCTCACTCCTCAGAGCTAGAGAGTTATCAGGTTATTTGTCAAAATAGTTTCTCTAATTCTAAGTTCAGAAGGTAAGAGCAATTACTTAGGAATTTATGGTACAGACTCTATATCCTTAAGTCTGGCAGCATAAATTATCCTTTTTACTTCTCTATTTTAACTCTATGACAGTGTCATTACAGAGCCCTTGGATCGAGGAGACCTGATGCAGAATTAGAAAGAAAAAAATGAATACTAGGGAGTCATTTTCTTTCTACTTGGTGAGTAAATTTGGAGACTGCAAATCCAGACATACTTTTGTGACTGAAGTGAAGTATGTATGTAAATTAAACATTGAGTTCTGAATATGATAGATAGTTTGAAGACTTGGGTTTTTCTTATCTTTGATTCCATATGAACTGTATAAGAGTGATAAAGTTATTAATACCAATTCTGATGTTTCCCATCTTAAGTATGGACCATCCCTTGCCTTCTAATTCTTCTAACATCTATTAACATTTGACTCTCAATATCATGCTCATGCCTCATGCAAATCCAATTTTGTCAGAATCACTAAGGATTAAACTCAAGTATTAACATTTAAACATTTTTTCAGAGGTGATTCTCAGTGCTGCTATACTTGATGCCTAGTCCCCACCCCAGTGTCTGTGAGGTCATTGGTCTGAGATACAGTGGGGCATTGGAATTTTTAAAAGCTCCATAGATGCTTCTAATATGCAGCCATTCTGAGAGCCACAAGGCTAATGGTGTTATGATTTTAGTGATGGATTTATTAGAAGTAAATTGATATCTGTGATAATTCTTTTGTCTAGACTTAGAACATACCTGATTACTATGAATTTCAAAGGAAAGAAGGCTCAAGAAGTATGAGAAATTCTCAAAATCAACTAATGATGAAATTTCTAGAAATAAGTTGAAAAGCAGTATGGACTAAATATTCATGCCCCCTCCCCCCAAAAAATGCATACATTGCAGCCCTAATTTCCAATGCAATGGTATTTGGAGATGGGGGCCTTTGGGAGGTGACTACATTTAGATGAGATCGTGAGGGGGCCCCCATTTTGGGATTGATGTCTATAACAGAAAGGGACTAGAGCTCTCTACCTCCATCGGGTGAGGATATAGTAAGGAGGAAATCATTTGCACCCCAGGGATAAAGCCCTCACTAGAACTTGACCATGCTGGCACCCTATACTTGGACTTCCCAGTCTTCAGAACTATGAGAAATAAATGTCTGTTGTTCAAGCCACCAGTCTGTGGTATTTTGTTATAGCAGCTTGAACTGGTCACTACAAAGAGCCTCTAATACAAAAGGAAAAGAGGAAACACAATTTTCTTACCAAATTATGTAGATGACTTTGAATACCCCCCAACAGACATATGCCGAGATTAACAATAAACTTTCAAAAGTATAACTGCATATGAAGATATTAAAGAAGACAATTATCAATGTGA
>NW_012149152.1:1336676-1337335 GCF_000956105.1 Propithecus coquereli | reverse complement strand
AATAAATTATCAAATAATTAATCTTTAGAAGCATTACATATGACACATTACAGATTCATAATATTTGGCATATGGTTTTTATATTCTCCTTTTTTAAATTAAAAAGTTTAAGAAAAAAAGTAAAGAAAGAAGCTGATAAAAGCTAGCAATGTAAGGAAAGAACTCCTTTATTCATTTGGCATTGAGCTAATCTGTTATGTTTAAACACATCATTACCTGCTGGGGGGTTATAAAAAAAAAAGAGATGAAGTAAGATATTCTTCCCAACCTAATTTAATTAAGGAATACGTTTTACACTTAAAAAATTAAGCAACAAGTAACAAGGCAAGGCAGTATATAATTATTTGCCAAAATTAGTGGAAGATGTGACAAATACGTAAAGAAAGATGGAGAAGCAATATTCCCATCAGTGTTTTTGTTTTATTTCCTATATATAACAGGATCTGAGGACTTTACCTAAACCCTCAAACAGGGGACATTATAGTAAAATATTTTTTTCTCTTGTCCCATAAAGGTGGCATCAGTCAATGGGAACACAACCCCCTTAAAAAAGTGTTGAAAGCTGAGTGTGTAGGTCCCTAGATTAATGTGCTCAGAAGAGTTGCATTCAGTCTGTAGATAGAGAGTATTTGTCAAGAGAGTCCAAGGTTGTAGCCTGG
>NW_012149152.1:1334544-1336186 GCF_000956105.1 Propithecus coquereli | reverse complement strand
CTAACTGAAGTAACAAATGAAAGGTTCATTATTAGTATAAAGTGAGCTTATAGCACCAAAGAACCACCAACAAACTACAATCAAATATACGTGAACTAAAAAGTCAGGTACTTATGCCACTTTTCCCATTTGTCTCTTTTCTGCTTCTCTCCTGGAACCCACTCAAATTTTCTCTCCCTGGGGACAAGTTTCCTCTGCTTCCTCAGTTTACACATTGCCCACATGACAGTCAATTCCACAAGGTGAGTTTTTTGGTTTTAAGCCAACGTCAGTTATGACTTGATTCAGAAGTCCTCCCTTCAAGATCCACTAAAAATCCCCTATCTTCCACAAAGTCATACAGCTACCCTGGAAGGGCCAGGGCCAGCCTTGGAGTCTAATCCATTCCTGCACTCATTGACAAACTCACGTAACCCTTAAAATTACTTGAGTGTGAGCTGTTTGCACTGGAGATAGTGACCTTCATGAATCATAGCTTAGAAGCAACCCCACAAGAATGCTGTCTATTCTATGGGTAGTGAAAAGTTTTTAGACACAGAGAAAAATTTTGTATAGGCAAAGAGAGAAATTTTACAATATGGAGAATATATGACATTTAAAATTTATTCACTAACCTTAGGACAAGCTATCACTAATGATCATCCTTGTTAGTATATAACCTATTCAAATAGTTTCTCATTAGATGTTTGGACCTGTCAACTGAAGAATCACCAAGTTCATAAATTTGGACAGGAGAGCTTTATTTCTCATAAACGGATGCAGCCTTCAGGCTGGCCACCTTGTTAGGCTGGGAAATGTAGCCTCAGCAGAAGCCAAGAATAAGCACTTCAAGGTAAGGATAAAGGGAACAGGAATTTACGCAGGGCAAGGTGGCCAAATATACATATTTAATAAGCTATAGGAGGACTTATGAATATTTATGACGAGAAACATGCACATGTGCAATTGAGCTTCATGACTTTTTGTGAGTCACATGTTGAAAAAATGGCAATGCTATCATCATTCAAGGATGGAATTTTCAGCCCTTTGATGTCAAAAGGTGAAGCAGAGGACAGGTAGGCCCTTTGCACAGCCTCTGTAGACTGGCCAGAACCACACCACAGTCAGTGGTCTCTTATCAGGAAGGAATGCTGGTGAGTTGTGTTGAAACTGCAAAAAGGGGGAGCAATCATAAGGTTGGCTGAAATTAGCAAGTGGAACAAGTCTTTCCAAAGGGCTGGTTTCTATTTAGCCCTTAGGAAAGAAAGCCTTATGGCTGTTAGCAAGGGAGGGGGTATAAGAAGGTGTGTCTGACCTCCCCTTCAGTCATGGCTAGAAACTCAGTCTTTAGGGTTTCTCTGGGTTCACTTGGCCAACAGGGGCTCATTCAGTTGGTTGAGGGGCTTAGGATTTTATTTGTATCTCTGGGATCAAAATTTATAAGCAGTAATTTTAAAATATGATAAGGATAGATAGGATTATTTTGGACACTGGACCTATGATAAAATAAACTAGCTTTACCATTCTAACTGTGGCTACTTATTTAAAAATTGTGTAGTATAAGTAAATAAAAATTCTTGAAGCTATGGAAATCAACCGAAAAATTCCAGTGTATAATGGGCACATTATAAGCTCTATTCCATGCTCAGATAACTGAAATGCA
>NW_012149152.1:1333863-1334494 GCF_000956105.1 Propithecus coquereli | reverse complement strand
AATTCTCACACATTTTTTGAGAGTGTAAAAATGTATAAATTCTTTGTAAAGTGTTTGATGTATTATCAAAAATTTAAACACACATCTGAATGTCCTAGAAGCTTCACTCTTATGTATTTTTTTAAAGCGGCATGAAAATACATTCTCACAAAAATGCTTGCATGCCTATGTTAATAGCAGTTTTATTCATAACAGGCAAATTGCAAATAGCCCAGATGGTCATTAATAGAACAATGGACAAACTGTCAGATATTGTATATTCATGCCGTGAAATAATATTTGGCATTAAAATTAAGGGTTATTTTCATATACAACATGGGTCAGTCTCAAAGCCATTATTCTGAATGAAAGAAGCTAGACAATAATGAGTACATCCTTTATAATTTCACTCCTATGAAGTTTTAAAACATGTAAATCAATCTATTGTGATGGGAATCACATCATTGGTCACTTTGAGGTTGGAATTCAATGGGCAGAGATAAGAGGGAACTTCTTGAGTGATGAAATTTTCTGTCTTAATGAGAGTAGAGTTAAATATTTATATATTCATTTGTCAAAACTGATCAAACAGTACACTTAAGATTTATGAATTTCACTCTGTGTAAGCTATACCTTAATCAACTTAACACTT
>NW_012149152.1:1319570-1324543 GCF_000956105.1 Propithecus coquereli | reverse complement strand
ATTGATTTCCATGGAGTTTAACCACCCACTATGGTTAAACTATGCACATGTATGCTCATCAGTTAGCTCGAATTTAGTACTGAGTAAATGTGGTGTTTCCTTTTCCATTCTTGAGATATTTTACTTAGGATAATGATCTCCAGTTCCATCCAAATTGCTTTGAAAGGCATTAATTCATCCTTTTTATAGGTGAGTAGTACTCCATAGTATACACGTACCACATGTTGTTAATCTCTCATGAATTGATGGACACTTGGGTTGATTCCACATCTTTGCAATTATGAATTGTGCTGCAATAAACATTTGAGGGCAGGTGTCTTTTTGATAGAAATAACTTCTGTTCCTTTGGGTAAATACCCAGTAATGGGATTGCTGGATAAAATGGAACAGTGACTTTTAGTTCTTTGAGAGCTCTCCGTATTGTTTTCTATAGAGGCTGTATTAGTTTGCAGTCCCACTAACAGTGTATAAGTGTTTCTTTCTCTCTGCATCCACACCAGCATCTATTGTTTGTGGACTTTTTAGTAAAGACCATTCTGACTGGAGTAAGGTAATATCTCACTGTGATTTTAATTTGCATTTTCCTGATGATTAGTGATGCTAAACATTTTTTCATATGTTTATTGGCCGTTCATCTATCTTCTTTTGAAAAGTTTCTGTTCATGTCTTTTGCCCACTTTTTAATGGGGTTTTTTGATTTCCTTGAGTTCTTTGTAGATTCTGGTTATTAGCCATTTATTGGATGTGTAGCTTGTGAATATTTTCTCCCATTCTGTAGGTTGTCTATTTGCTCTGTTGATTATTTCCTTAGCTTTCAGAAGCTTTTTAATGTAATCAAGTCACATTTATTTATTATTGCTGTTGCTGTGATTGCCTTTGGGGTCTTCTTCATAAATTCTTTGCCTAGTCCTATATGTAGAAAAGTTTTTCCCAACATTTTACTTCTAGAATTCTTATGGTTTTATGCCTTACATTTAATTCTTTTATTAATCTTGGATTAAATTTTATGAGTCATGAGAGATAGGGATCCTATTTCATTATCCTGAATGTGGCTATCCAATTTTCCCAGCACCATTTATTGAATGGGAATTCTTTTCCCCAGGGTATATTGTTGTCTGGTCTGTCACAGATCAGTTGGCTGTATGTGGATGGTTTTAGATTTGGGTTTTCTGTTCTGTTCCATTGGTTTATATCTCATTTTTGTGCCAATACAATACCATGCTGATTTAGTTACCAAAATCTTGTAGTATAGTTTAAGTCTGGTAATGTGATGCCTCCTAATTTGTTCCTTTTGCTTAAGATTGCTTTGGCTATTCAGGCTCTTTTCTGGTTCCATGTGAAGGATAGAATTATTTTTTCTAGATCTGTGAAATATGATGTTGGTATTTTGATGAGAATTGCATTGAATCTGTAAATCGCTTCGTGCAGTATGGACATTTTAACAATGTTGGTTCTACCAATCCATGAGCATGATATGTTTTTCTACTTGTTTGTGTCATCTGTGATTTCTTTCCTCACTGTTTTGTAGTTCCCTTTGTAGAGCTCTTTCACCTCTTGGTTAAGTATATTCCTAGGTATTTTATTTTCTTTGTAGCAGTCGTGAATGATATTAAGTCTTTGATTTGACTCTCAGCTTGACTATTATTGGTATATAGGAATGCTACTGATTTGTGTACACTGATTTTGTAACCTGAGACTTTGCTGAATTTATTTATCAATTCCAGGAGTCACTTAATGGAATCTTTGGGTTTTTCTAGGTATAAGATCATATTATATTCTACTTTGACAATAAATTAGTTAAATTAATTATTAATTATTATTGTTTTGTTTTTCATATTTTTTGCATCTCTGAAATTAGTATGTGGTTTGCAATCACTGTCAGCTAGGTGGATTCACGACATAGTTGTCATTTTCTGCACAAGAAGTGCACAATAAAACTTGTGGGTGTATATTATAAACTTGGAAGAAAATCCTAGAGAAATTTTGAAGCATGCTCTGAGGAACTGCTCCTCCACCAGTGCTCTTAATAGAAAAAGAAAACACAGATACCAATAGCTCATAATAGAAAAGTATTCAGAAGAGTTAAATTTTGGTGAGAAGTTTTAAAAAACTTAATTTGTATATGTTTTTCAAAACCACTTGATTTCATATTTCCACTATTATGTCTTCTTACTCTTTAATTGAATTGGCTTCATCTGTGTCCATGGTTAATTACCATACTTAGTAAAGTCACCTTCTATGTGCTGGGTCCTGGAGCAGGTACTTCACATATTTTCCCTTGTTACAGTGATAATATGACTTAGGTATCATTAAATGCATTATATAGGTGTCATGAGGCTTAGAGAAGGTAAATTACCTAAGTTAATAACTAGTGGATAGTGGTTCTATGGTGTAATGCTCAGGTCTTCCAAGTTCCACTACTTATATTATGCTGTCCTTTACACATTAAAAGATTTTCAGGGGGAATTGACCATTCATTAATCTTCTAGGTAATTAATTCTTGGGCAGCATCCTCAAATTTAATTATAATGTTTACTAAGCAACTAGTATGTTCATTTCTTAAACATTTAATGATGTTTTTTAAAAATTGAGCAGCCACTGTCTGTCAGGTATATTTCTAGATGCTGAGCATATAGCAATAAACAAAAGGGAACAAAAGTTGTGCCCTTATGGAGTTGAAATTCTTGTAAGAAAGGGGTAAAGTATAGAGAAAACAAGTATAATACATGGTATGTTGGATGGAGACACATTCTATGGAGAAAAAGAAACCAGGGAAGAGGACAGGCAATCTGAGTTGGGGAGCATATTGCAATATTAGACAGGATGACCCAGTAGGGAATCAGAGAGAAGGTGGCGTTTCGATGAAGCTTATTGGGCGGAAGAGAGAAAACATTGGGTTTCTGTTTCAGGAAGGGGTACAGCAAGAGCAGGTCTTAAAATGGGAGTAGATGATACATTTGAAGAACAGCAAGACAGTTGGCTTGCTGGAGCAGAGTGAAGTAAAACTAGTTATAGCAAATGAGGTTAGAACAGTAACAGAAAGAAAGTAGCTTTTGGGTAGGTTCTTCAGAATTTTCTTTGGCTTTTATTCTAAGATTGAAAACTATTGGAAGCTTTTAAATAGATGTGCATCGTGAACTGATGTAGATTTTACAAATATCACAGTGGCTGCTACTGTGTTCAAAATAGATTGAAAGGGACAAAGACAGAGTCGAGGAGATGAAATAGGAAACTCTTGACACTAAACCAGGTGAGAGATTGATGTGGGCTTGAAGTCGTGATAGCAAGTGAAGATAACAAAAAATAATTGGATTCTGGACATATGTTGAATGCAGAGCCTAAATTATATGCTGGTGGATTAGATGCTGTGTATGAGAAACATAGAGGAGTCAAGAATTACCCTAAAATGTTTGGTTTATAGAAATAGAAAGTTGAAGATGCCATTTACTGAGATGAAAGTGACTGCAAGAAAACAGATTTGGGGAGAGGGTGATCAGGAGCTCAGATTTTAACATATTATCTTTGCCTATTTCATGTACAATAGAGATGTAAAGTAGTCAGTAGGAAAAAAGACTGGAGTTCATGGGTAGTGTGTGGATAGAGATATAAATTTGGGAGTCTTCAGAACATAGATCGTTTGTGAAGATGTAAGACTAGGGGAGATCTTCAAGGAAGCAGTGTGCAGGGCTGTCTAATATCTAATCCTGAAGGGAAGGGAGCAGGAATATGCAAACAAGACTAAGAAGGAAAAGTTAAAAAGATGCTCAGTGAAATGATATCCTTGGAGCCAATTGAAAACCGTGAATTCAAATAGGGGAGAATGAACAACTATAACATATGCAGCTGATAAGAGGAAAATTTAAGATTGAACTTGGTATTTAGCAACATGCAGGTCATTAGTGATCTTGATAAGAGAAGCTGGTGGAAAAGGAGGGTCCAACACCTGGTAAAAGGTGGTCTGATAGAGCACAGGAGAGAAATTGGAAATAGTGTGTATGGAAAACTCTTTTAGGAATTTTGTTTTGAAAAGAAGAAAAATGAGGTAGTAGCTGGAATTAAAAATGGGATTGGGAGAGGGCTAGAGTTGTGCTGTGTTCAGGAGACATAAAGGTCTATAAAGCACAGACCTATTCTCTGTGAAAATAGGTCTTTAACACCTAATTATGGTCCAGAAAAAAACTGTCATCTGTTTGTGTAGATAATAATATAATCTGTTAAACAATTGAATAAAAATATTCAGTAGTCTACGCTCAGAAAGAATGGAACAATTGACATGGGAAATTGTAGAAGGGTGTCCCTAGTCAATTCCAAAGACTTCATGGAAGAGGTAAAGCAGGACTGAGCACTGACATCTCATGCTGCCTGAACACAGGAAGGGAAATAGTCACTCTGGTATTTTTTTTCTAACATTATTATAAATCATTGAAATTTGTATCTTCTATTTTGATAAACTCCAAAAGATAGTGATCATCTCTCTTGCTTGCAACATTTTGAATAAGTTGTCCAATGCGGTCCACCCGAGGCCTAGCATATGTCATCTATCAGACAGATTGCAGACACATGGCCACAAGCACTGGGCATTGCTGCACCAAGCCAGTTCCACCTGAGAAGATGCCAGCTCTCTCCAACAAGCCAAGCGTAGAATCACAGGCTACAACCAGAACTCGAAGTTAATCTTGGAGTCATTAAACCTTCCACTTACCCCAATGGGACTTAAAGGATTTCTATTAAACTGACTTCACAGACATTTTATTAAGTCATTTGATCAGTTTAAGAGATACCTTTTGCATTACCCAATTCCTACTCTAGTGGAAAGCTGCCTTAAGGAGACTGACAAAGGAAATTACCTCCTTGTCACAAGACATGCCACCAATTGGAAAACACACCACTGATAGGATTTGCTGGCTGTAGAGATAGTTTACTGTGGGATAAATTGACATTAAGATATGAATTTAGCATATGGTGACAAAAAA
>NW_012149152.1:1318618-1319520 GCF_000956105.1 Propithecus coquereli | reverse complement strand
TTTTTGATAATTTGGATTCAGTGGGCTAAGTTTTGCTTTTGAATTGCTGATGGTGAAAAATTTTAAATAGTAAAAGTATTGAAAGTAGGTTCTAGGAATAATTTTTTTGTCTTTTAACTACCTAGAATAGAAGTCAGCATTTAATAATTGTGTCTTAATTGATTAAACAAGTAAAGGCAAAGGAGAATTAAGGAGACATTTACTTTATAGAATTATTTTTAAATTCTGTTTCACAAGTACAATAGAAACACTTGAATTTAAACGGCAACCTCTGAACACTCAATATCTTCATAATAAGAAGCCTTTATGTAAGTGTCGCATATATTCTATCACCCAGTCTTCTTGCTCAAATTAGGGATGAGTATTATTTCTTTTCTTAATCCCTATTAATAGCTTGCAAAATTGTGTTGAATGTGGGCATTAATTTCACCCCACAAGCTATCTCCTGCCTTTCTACATCTGTGAGAACCACAGATTGCCCAAATCAAATTGGGAAGGGGGTAGAAATTCACAGAAGTAACCATCTCCTATGAATCTCCACATTATTGGTTGCTAATGTTTGGCTTTTTTATTTTGCTAGGAAGATTTCTGTAAGTCTGGCTTTGTCTTTATCAGGAATTGGACTAGTCCTCTTGAGTTTCCCTGAAATGGTGCTAAACTGTAAGCAGATCTTGTGGGTTGACCAAAGCCAGCCAATGCTGTGAATGAACTCCAAGATATTCAGGCCTTTCTTCTTTCTATTAGACTTGTCATTGAATGTACAAAAAAAGTAAACTAACTGCTTTAAAAATGTGTTATTAAAACATGCTTGAATTAGTATCACCAAAGGCACGAAGGAGCATTTAAAAATATATATATTTGAGAAAACAAAGTAGGAAAAGGACTATGTTTATTTTTATTTA
>NW_012149152.1:1316429-1316938 GCF_000956105.1 Propithecus coquereli | reverse complement strand
TATTGTTTTGTTTTTCATATTTTTTGCATCTCTGAAATTAGTATGTGGTTTGCAATCACTGTCAGCTAGGTGGATTCACGACATAGTTGTCATTTTCTGCACAAGAAGTGCACAATAAAACTTGTGGGTGTATATTATAAACTTGGAAGAAAATCCTAGAGAAATTTTGAAGCATGCTCTGAGGAACTGCTCCTCCACCAGTGCTCTTAATAGAAAAAGAAAACACAGATACCAATAGCTCATAATAGAAAAGTATTCAGAAGAGTTAAATTTTGGTGAGAAGTTTTAAAAAACTTAATTTGTATATGTTTTTCAAAACCACTTGATTTCATATTTCCACTATTATGTCTTCTTACTCTTTAATTGAATTGGCTTCATCTGTGTCCATGGTTAATTACCATACTTAGTAAAGTCACCTTCTATGTGCTGGGTCCTGGAGCAGGTACTTCACATATTTTCCCTTGTTACAGTGATAATATGACTTAGGTATCATTAAATGCATTATATAG
>NW_012149152.1:1308118-1311761 GCF_000956105.1 Propithecus coquereli | reverse complement strand
TTTTTCTAATATTGCTATTATTTACACATAAGGGCAAAGGTTTCATTTGATGATTTAAAATTTAAAATTTTAAGGAAATCTGGTTTCTTAACAGAGAGTACTCTAAACTACAGTGTGAAGAGAGACAGAGACACAGAGAAATATAAAGGAGAAAAGAGAAAAAGAAAGAAAGCATGTGTACAAGGGAGGGATGGAGAGAGAGAGAGGAGAAAGGAAAGAAAAAAAGAGAAAAGAGAAAGAGGGTAAAAATAATAAAACTAAGAGAAAGGAAATTAGAAAGAATTGTCAAGCTCACAAAATGAGGCCAGGCCAAAGCCTGAAAGATTCAACCTACAAAGATAAGAACCACTTTCAATATAAAAATCTTATTACTCACATGATGAAAAGAAATAATAAAACCAAAGGTGCTCCCTGGGCTCCTTGTCCTATACACTGAAAAGAAGCCCATAAAGCAAAAATGACCACCATGTGAATTGTAGAATACCCCTCATTAATTGTGGAGCCAAATCTAGACTGTGGCTAAGTGATTCTTAACTCTGCAGCTGTATTCTAAGGGGAATGAAACAAAAAGAACCAGAATCTCTCATGATTGTCCCCAAAGGAAAAAAGGAGAGCAAGTGGGAGATGCCCCCTCGGCAGCTCCTTGTAGGCCACCCATCCTCTCCTGTCCCTGGAGAACAGCAGCATGTTCTGCTTAGACTCTCACAAGCTGTGCTTCGAGCCTTTGCCTACGTGGGCACACGCAAAGTCTCCAGGACCCCACGGCAGATCCATTTGTTCCCTTACAAGAATCAAGGTTGTGATGAAACTTACTTTAGTGATTGACAACCTATAAACTGAACATATTAATGATAATCTATCGCCTTTCTCATATTTATCAGATTTCATTCATTCAATAAATACTTGTTGAACATATACTCTGTGCCGGGCATTGTGCATGGTATTGGGCAAACAAAGAAGAGCAAGGTATGTTATCCCTTCATCTAGAAATAGAAGAGGGATGTGAAAGAAGGTTTGGAAACTGCATCCAATAGTGCTATGACACGATTAGCTACTGGGAGGAAAGGGGCCACAAAGAAGTCAATTTTTTCACAAGGAAGGGTTCATGGTCAAGGCCGTGTATACTGTTTAAATCTTGAAAGACGGAACATTATTCTCTCCTTTAAAGGGGAACTGGGAATAAAATCCCAGACAAAGGTTACAAGTATAAAAAAAGACACAGTGGCAAAAATCAAAGAATTTTAAGTAGCTCAAATGTGACTGAAATTCAGAACGTTTGATGGGAGGGATAGAGTAGACAAAGTCAAGGAAGGACCAAGTTGGTGCTTAGTCAGGATACACCTTGCGTGCCCTTGGTTTTATTGGGAAAGCTTTAAAGAGTTCTGAGAGATACCGTGCAGGGGGCTGAGCTGGGGCATATTTCGCCCATCATGGTCATGGTGAGGAGAGTGGTTCAGGTGTGGGGGTACACAGGTGAATTCGAACATTTTAAATGAAGATAAAATGGAAATTCTGAAAAACCTAATTTTAAAAGGGAGGGACTACAAACTAAATGTGAACATCCGAAGGAGGCGATTGGAAAATATTGTAGTTCATATGGAGAAAAACACTCTTCCCCTTTTGACTTCTACAGCTTGAGATGTGTTTTTCTAATATTGCTATTGAAATCAACAGTTTAATTCACTACTCCATTTATGAGACAAATGCAATGTAATATAGTGTCGTAGTGACACTCGTTTGCCTTTGGATTTAATTTACATTGATGGCCTATTTGCCTGTTTTTACGGGAATTGAACTAGGTTGTCCGTGTATAACGCACAGTAAGTTTAATGAGGTTCAGACCTGTCTCCCAAAGGTACCACTATGTAAAATGTGTTGCACTTGGGAAATTAGAATCTCTGTTGCCACCTTCATTAATCTGCAAGGAGAATTTGCTCTCCTTTGTATTACATACCTACAACAAGTGGAAACGGAATGATAAACAGTGATCTATCAGTTCCCAAAACAATTTACACTAAATCATTTATGCTTGCTTCCCACCTCTAGTTACTTCACATGGAAGTGCAGAGCAAATGTCCACTTAAATTACAGTCCTCAATTCACAAACAGAACAGCTTTTTGGTAACTATTTTCATATAAACAGATGTGGGAAAATCAATCCAAAAGAACACTCCTGGATGGTTAATTACTACATAAAGAAAAAGCAAACATGACGGGCAAATACAATAAGGGAAAAATTTTTTGATAATGCTCTCTACCCTTATATCACTTAATATAATTTTAAGTTACTCTCATATACTTTATCGTGTGGAATTCTCATAAAGGTCCTGCAAGATAGCTCAGCCCAAGGCCTATGAGAAGTTAAGAAATTTGCCTAAGTATATTGTCTAAAGGAATACACTCCATTATAGGCTATCTGCATTTATGTGTAATTAAAGTAACTACACAGTGAAAGGGGCGTAAGTGGCTATTCTCTTACACAGAAGTAAAAGTCCAATTATAAAGAATTATACTTTACTTAATAGGAAGAATTCTATGGCACCTAGGTGTATGAAACGGTAAGCTCTTGTCTGAACCCAAACTGTCTTACCCACAAGATCTAGCAAGAGGCAGGTAACTAACTATGGTTGGGTAAGCCTGTCTGGAACAGTCCTAAAGGACAATTGAAATAGCTGGAAGCAATCGGCTGTAGGCAATTGCCAAAATCAGATGTGTTTGCATTTCTCTCAAACCCCAGCTACCTCTCTTCCCAGAGATATAGAGGGAGAGTGTCTTCTTTGGCTAAAGTCTCTCTGTTTATATCTTTTCCAAAGCAGTACCAGGCTAAGGGCTGTTTCAGGGAAATGCTTGTTCAGATTGGAATGAGCCAATCGGGCATGCCAAGTACAATGCCAGGTATATGATTGTGGCATTATCTGATTTAAGATTCCCTCTGAGATATGGTTTATGTCTCTATTTTTAGATTAAAAAATGGAGATTCAACCAGTGTCCAAATTAACATGGTCTAAGCTGAAATGAAAAAAATTGGAATTTACCTTCATATATAGAGCCTTCAGGTCTAGTTCTTTTTCCCGAGTACGTTTCCCCCAAGCCCAATTGAAATCAAGGAAGGTGGGTATGCTTATAATGGCAATATGTAAAGGATATGATACAGGATTACTTTTTAGCAGTCAAGCCACTGCTAATGATTAGTATCTATTTGTGCAAATTTAGCTGAAATCTGGGTGTTTGTAAACTACTACTGTTGTTTAAGCCTGTGGCATTTTCACTAGTATTTTCCCATTGGGAAGAAGAGCTTTCTGAAATAATGGAAACCACTAGCAGTTTCTTTAGATAGTGAGTGTGAGGTTGAGTGTTCCCCTGTTTGTGCCTGGCAGTCACCTGTCTAAATGGAAACACCAAAAATAAGTACCAAAAATCTACAAAGCCTATACATCTAATCTCATTTTAGATCTTTGCCCCCGCCCCCCCAGAGATAGAGTCTCTATCACCCAGGCTGCTGGTCTCTCCAACCTTTCTATTTTATTCATTATAATTTCTTTCTTTCTTTTTTTTTTTTTCTTTTAATAGAGACAACCTGTCACTCAGGCTGGAATGCAGTGGCAAGATCAGAGCTCACTGTAACTTTGAGCTCCTGGGATCA
>NW_012149152.1:1306357-1308068 GCF_000956105.1 Propithecus coquereli | reverse complement strand
AAACACACCACTGATAGGATTTGCTGGCTGTAGAGATAGTTTACTGTGGGATAAATTGACATTAAGATATGAATTTAGCATATGGTGACAAAAAAAGCTTACCAGCTGGCCTTTGCGTGAGGAGAATAATTGCCTGTCTGGATTGTATGATGTGAGTGGCACTGCTTAGTTTACCTATTCAAATCCTCATCTCCCACTCCACCATGATATTGTCTTAAGGCCTGAAATGACTTCCAGGAGCATTGTTCTTTAACAGTTCCATAATTTACTTGGTCAAATTTTACTTTGTATGGCATCACATCTTTGCCATAGTTGGGCATGAACAAATTACCTATATTAACGTGAAAACCAAGAAGGACCCAAACTCAATGGCATTTGTTGAGCAGCAAGTGTGTGATCTACATAAAAAGCTAAAAATTTATAGGGCAGAGCCAGTGTTTTCGGTTCGTAATCTAGCTGGAAACAACACTAATATAAAACTGGAAGACAATCTACAGGCCTCTATAAGGTGATAGGAGGCATTTGTATACATATTTCCATAATCCATTAGCTGAGATAATAGGAACCAGCAGTGGAAACTGTTGGGGTGATCTCAGTTGCTAAACTGGTGATGAGAGATCAATTAATTATGAGGGGGCCACCTACAGGAGAGGTAGCTCCCTTTATGCGAACTGTCTATGAAGATGAATGTTTAGGTTTTTTTTTTTTTCTTAATGAAAGACTTTTTTCACCCATCTCCTTTGCAATATTTATTTTTTGAAAAAATATATCTGAACAAAACAAACAAGAATTTAAGGAACACACTTGTGAGGTAAAGGAAGGTCAAGATGCCTTTATTACATCTAAATTCCCAGGCTGAATTACATCTCTTGAATAAAGACCTTCTAAAGCTACTTTCATTATCCTAGGCTTCGTGGAGCAGCCGTTAATTTTTTTTTTTTTTTTTGGGTTATTTTAGGCCTCCCATACCTTGGATTGATGTCCCATAGACATCGTCTAGAGCAGATTGCCAGTGGCCACTTGCATATGGGACTTTTATAGCTATTTGGGCATTAATGTGACACAAATAAAACAGTCATGTTGTAAATTCTCAGTGGACTTTCTTTTCCTTTTCATTATTGATTGGAGAAATATTAAAAATACTGTTACTTAAAACTAAGATGGCCTAATTTCTGATTACAGTTATGACCTAATTGCTTCCCTTCACAAAAACAATAAATTTGGCATTGTTATCTTCATTTTATGAAAAGAAAAATTGTAGCTGAGTGATTAAGAAATATTTTTGATGCCTGGGGAAGAAATTGACTTCCAAGTGACAATTCTGGGTTTTGCTTTAGTTTCAGTCTTTAATGAGTAAGAAAAATAAGACAACTATTAAAGAATGTTGGCTACTTTGGGGATCTTCCATCTTCTTTATGCCTGTGTGAACAATGCCCTGTGAACTACTTTTTGTCTGGTGATGGTGAGTGCTCCAGAGAATTATCTACGGTGAGACAAACTCCTCACTGCCACAACATTTAAGTAATATTTACTATGTATTTCTTAAACGGAGATTCTTTTTTAAATGGAGGTCAAGGTAGAGAAAGCAAGAGTTATGTTAAGGTTTAAAATAGAACTATCTGAAGTTTTCCTATAAACAACAAATTATTCTCCTCTAGTATCTTTTCTTTGTCATGTAATTCACATGGAGAAAAACACTTTTCTCTTTTTG
>NW_012149152.1:1297861-1302541 GCF_000956105.1 Propithecus coquereli | reverse complement strand
TTCTCTGATACCTGTGGTAGCTGCATTATCTTTTCTCCTCCACTTGGCAAAACCTGTAGTCATTGAGTAACTCAGGCATGATTAAGTATGTTTACTGTGTATTGCTGATCTCATTACCATACATTTACCTGTAGTGGGGGAGAGGCAATGCCTAAGCTGCCACCTCAAACTTTCACCCAAATCTTGCACCAGGTAGGTACACTTGAGCTGGTACTTATACTTGCCTATAATTATCTAAAATCAGATATAAGGTTCACTTCTATGTTCCATAAATTTGTAATTTCTCACTGAAGTGCTTTAGAGTTTAGTAAAAATTTGTACATAGCATACTGCATACGATTGAGAGACCTTACAAAATGTTTCTTTTCATTTTAACTAACCTTTCCAGGCATTATTCTTGCTATTTCTCAAGCAATGACCTTTCCAGCCTGAGCTCAGTGCACGTGTTTCTTTAGCCATTATTCATTTTTGTTGCCAGTGATGCTATTTCTTACTTTTACTTTCACAACCTTGTCTTTGAAAGCACTTGTCTGTATTTTGTAGCTAGGTTTTTGGTTGCAGGTGATAACTGGCTATTCACCAGTAGATCATTTAATGCTTTGCCTCAATGCACTTGCAAAGTGTTGCTTCTGCCATTGTCCCATTGAAGAGTCCCATAATCCACAGATGTTTGGATATGGTCCGTTCTCCACACGCATACCCTACAAACTTGCCTTGTGTATTACTCAGCGTTCTCCAGAGGACAGAACCAATTGCATAAATAGATATATAAGAGGGGATTTATTATGGGAATTAGGTCATATAGCTATAGAGACTGAGAAGTCCCATAATATTCCATTCACACGCTGGAGAAACAGGAGTGCTGGTGGGATAATTCAGTCTGAGTCCAGAGGTCTGATGTAAGTCCAGAAGACAAAGGTGCGAGAACCAGGAGCTTCAATGTCCAGAGGCAAAGAAGATGGATGTCAAAGTTGAGACGAGAGAGAGAGTTCCCCTCCCTCCACCTTCTTGTACCTTTTTGTTCTATTCAAGCCCCCGACCAGACTGGGAGGTGCCCATGCTGATGAGGGCAGATCTTCTTCACTCGGGGTACTGATTTAAAGGGTAATATCGTCTGGAAACACCTTAACAGACAGATCCAGAAATGTTGTTTTACCGGCTATCTTCGCATCCCTAAGCCCAGTCAAACTGACGCATAAAATCAACCATCACCTCTTTCTCCTTCTTGTATTTTGGTCTCCTTCAGCAGCACTGATGAGGGAGGGAGTTCTGGTAATTTAAAAACCTCCAGCACTCCCTCCCTGCCCCACTGAAGTGACATGCTGTCTGTGCTGAACGTTGCCTGGACTATGTGTTATAACAGGCTCTTTACATTTCAGCTGGAGTAAATGATGGCTTCAGGATTCATTACAAACCCTTGGAACACTGGCTTGGGGTCTGTGCTGTTAACATTGTCTACTTCCCTTGCCAGAATTAAGATGCCACTGCCAGCAACTTCACTGTCAAAAGCCCAAGCCTTTTCAGCCAAATTCTTCCGTAGACCAAGCCAACGAAAAATCCTGTCTCTGTTTAATTTTCGCTCAGCTCAAACTTTTTGCTGCAGTGCTGAGAGAAAGGAAGCCACAGGCTTTCAAAATACTTCAAATATATACAGTTACCAATCTTTCACATGCAAAACTATTACAAATCTCAGCACTTGCACCCTAGGGAAGTACTGTTAGACTGGAAGGCATAAAATCATTGAGAATTCACAATTTGTTTTTCTGCAACGCCAAGAACAAGGCTGTTAATGGTTACAATGCATGGAGACAGGCCCTCCGAGGAGAAGGGGGTGCAGGCACACTCAAAATGGAAGCTGCGAGAGTCGAACCATGAAGCGTTGTTTCAGCTGCAACCCAGGCGGAAAGATGTGTACACCATCATAATGTTGTACCTCACAGCAAATAGTTCATCACCATATTGTATTGCCTAAACAGTTGCAGATTAATATTAGGTATTTAAATGGAAATTTCATTTTTTTTGGTTTCATAACTGTTAGGGAGAAAATGACAGATACTTATTGTAAAAGATACAAACAACATTAACAAGGACAAAGAAACAAACTAGAAGCCATAATCACATTCTTTCTGTCAGAGATAGTCACAATTAACATTTTGAAGAATATCCCTGTAGACATCTATTTATCTACATCTATCTCTTTATCAAACCCTTGCACACACATATACACACATGTAAAATATTTTAAAATGATATTGTGCTTAATCATTATCAGGCTGTCTGAGATTTTTACCCTACTCACATAAGAGTAGCTGGTGACAGTCAGTGATAATATTAGGAATATTAGTAGGACACACATTTACTTTCAGTTTCAAGCATTGCAGTAGCTTTGACTGGCTCACATTTCTTCTGTTTCTGATCCACCCAAAGCTACACATCCTTCTGGTTGACACCATTTTTTTTTTTTTAACCTTTGGAGACTCCTTGACTCAGCAGCTATGGCCACTTTCTCCTTTGTCTAGGGCTGCAGGACTTGCCACCTCATGGTCTTGATAACAACCTTACATTTGCCTGCCTGTAGCATCATTTGGATGGTTTGTTTCAGTTCCACCTCTCCATGCTCAGCCTATAAACACACTTTAACAGGTAGAACAGTAAGAGATCCTTACTTCCCACCTTCCAAATGACTAGGGTAAGATCTTTCACTACTGGATACTGGGCAGTGTTCTCATATCTCCTAACTTAGCCCACGGAGGCCCTTGTTCCTTACTTTCAAGAAAGTTTTTTTTACATACTATCCTTGTCTCCTAAAACTGTGAAAGGTCTGAGCTTTCATTTTACTTGCTTATCTTGCCAGAGTTTTATGGATGTTGGCACAAGACTCCTGGGTCAGAGACAAAGGGCTTTATTATTCATGGTACAGAAAGTGCCATGAACTTCATGGTCATTACATTTTGCTTTGACTTCACTTTTCTCCAGGTGATGTGGAACATCCCAGGTTGATTCTCTGAATTCAATGAGTTTGTGTCACATCTGAGGAACTCTAAGCTTAGAAAACCCCAGTCATTTATAAGGGGCTATCAGTAAACCTGTCCCACCTTTTCCCTAGATAGAGACATTACATGTATAATACCGGACAATAAACCAATCTCCCTTCTGGTCCAAAAGGAGACACTAACTCTAGATTCAAAAAGTCTACTTACTATACAGATATTCTTGAAAAAATGCTTCAGGACAAAGGCCATCAGTACCTCTGCTCACAAACCCACACGTGAAAATGTGAAAGACCCATGGAAAATGGCATCCCAACAACCATCACCAAATACACATGCTGTTCTAAATCTTAGAAATACATAAAGCATGATGTTGCAAAGTGTTCCAATAAATCTGGTCATTTCATAGATTTTTTTCTTCCTGGTGAAATATGCCCTATCACTAAATAAATAAATATATGTCTGTTTAATATGTACAAATGCTATTAGGTAAAATGGCTGTATTTGTGTTATCTTTCTCAAAGATGAAATATCTGCTCAAAAAAAAATCTGAGAGATAGCCAAAGATCAAAGTACTAATATTAACCTAACCTACAGGCAACATTGTTAAGCCACATAAAATATATTCCCTCCAAAACACTGTATAGTTCTTATCCACTAAGTCATGTTGGTTTCTTCTTTCTTGTTCTCTCTTTCTAATCAGTTACCAACTAATAGAAATCTTCACTGATGAAATTGTTCCTTCCTATTATTACCACCCCGGTATTTTTCTTATTAACTTCTGCCTGGAATATTGCAATTATTTCCTCATTTATCTTCCTCTAACTATTCTAGGCCACCAGTCCTGAAAACTTGTAAAAAGTCTCTTTATCTGTCACTATTACCATACCACATACACACTTTAAATTATTAATACTTCCTATTTTGTAGGGATAATGTTAAAATTCCATTTTCAAAATTTCTCCCTTCCCAATTGCTGCTTCTTTCTTAATAGAACTATTTAAAGTTATATATTTATTATTTACTGATTTCTTTACATACTTGAATCTGAACCTTACTTTGCTGCTCTTCTCTTAGCTTCTTCTCTTCCATAATTATTTCACTTTCCTCTATCTCCACTAAATAATGGAACCTTTAAAAATAAAGGCTAAATTAAAACCACAATGACATATTACTGTACTCCTACTAGAAAGAAAGATTAAATATACCAAACATATCTTGTGTTGTCTGGAATGCAGTACAAGTTAAACTCCCATACACTGCTGATAGATGTAAAATAGTATAAACACTTTAGAAAATAAGAAGTTTCTTGAAAAATTAAACATACACCTGCCTTAGAACCAAGCCATTTCACCTTGAGGTATTTATCCAAGATAAATGAAAATAATATACCTATGCAAAGACCTGTACATGAATGTTCATGCCAGGTTTAATTGCAATAGCTAAAAACTGGAAACAACCAAAATGTCCATCAACAGGTAAATGGCTAAACAAATGTTAGTATATCCATGATGCTATGAAATACCACTCAGCAATAAAAAGGAATGAACTATTGACACATAAAATAACATGGATGAATCTCACAATAATTATGTCATTTGATAGCAGAGTAGGTTGATTATATTTAACAAAAATGTATTGTACTCAGGCAATGGACGTCCTAAATTCCCTGACTTAATCACTATGCATT
>NW_012149152.1:1287146-1288106 GCF_000956105.1 Propithecus coquereli | reverse complement strand
AATTAATTTTGAATTTTGAGCCACTACAGCCCAGATCTGAGCAATTCCATCAAGATTTCAGTGATTTTCAAGAGTACTTTTGGCTATCACTCTTGCCTAAACAATAGATTTTAAAATCTAGTCCCTGTATTAGATGTGATCCCATTGTAAATTTATGTGTTAATTACACCATCTAACAAAGAACGTGACATTCAAAGTATGATGGGATAACCATGGAAATGAAAATACAAGGAGAATCAGATTGTTGTTGTTTTCCCTGTCATTTTTTAATAGGGACGGAGAAAACAGGATGTAAGACAATTTGTCCCTGCCAGAAATTAGGTTATTATAAATGGATTTCCTTTACAAAGGAAATTTCTATAAATAGAAGTCATGAAGTTTTGTCATAAAATATCCAAAGGCTTTGGAAACCCAATAAACAAGTTATACAGAACTGTCCTCCAAAGTACCACTATAGTCCTTGAAAATGTCACATTCACTCTATGTCAGCATTTCTTGGAGTACCTACATGAAGAACAACTTCCAGAGAGTAAAATAAGGAAAGTACTCATTTAGCATCTCTAGCTGCTTTTTGAGATTGTCTATATGATTCTTCTCAAATTACTGAATACTCTGTAAACATTCTTCCAATGTGTTTTTCTAGACTGATTTAACAGACTTCTACAGCAAGAATCACTGGCCTGGATTTTAAAGCGACTAACTGTATCAGTCATTTTGCACAACATACATGACCACTTAATTAAAGGACCATTCAACATAACTGAGGTCTCCTGGGACCTGAGTGGTTCTTCTATTCCTGTAAATCACTGCTATCTGTTATTTAAGCCACAGCATGGAGAGTGTCTAGGAATAATATAAAGGTTTTAATGTGAAGCAGACGTGGGTTGAAATTCAGTCTCTATCTCATGCAAATTGTGCAATCTTAGGCAGTCAATTTGTTTATTCCTCCTTTCAGTTCTT
>NW_012149152.1:1285423-1287096 GCF_000956105.1 Propithecus coquereli | reverse complement strand
TGCACATATGTAAAAGAATTTCACATGTACCCCATAAATTTGTACAAATAAAAAAATAAAATTATTCAAATTCAAAAAAGCTATCACATGGAATAAAGCAGGCCTCACCAAAAAAGTCTATCTATGTGATTCCATTTCTGTAAATTACTACAAAACTAAAACTAATATGCAGTTAAAAAAGAAATAAAAGCAACAGATAAATGTTGCTTAGAGTTGGGGGAATAGGGGTAAATGGGAAAATATTGCAGGGGAAGATTCCAATAGGACATGAGGAAACTTTTGGGGTAAATATATATGATTATTATCTTTATTGCAATGATGGCTTTAAGGCATTTATATATGAAACTAATCAAAATGTATGCTTTAAATACATGAATTTAGTTATTAGTTTATTTAGTAGTTAATTATACCTCAACAGAGCTGAAAATAAATAGATAAAAATTAAGACTAGGAACAATCAGAATCTTATCTATAACTCAGCAACTTTATTAGTTTGATGACTAGAAGACCAAGGAGAGAATAAGACACCAACACAGAACAGCATTTCAAATAGGTTAAACATTTTAGGCTCATGAACCCCAGAAGGGGGAAGTTCCATGCATAGCGAATCTTTCCAAACAATCACGATTTAGGAAACAACATGCTGCTGGAAATAGGGACCAAAGCTCAACTGTTTTAGTGTCTTTGGCTTATAGCGGGTGTTAGAAAAGTAGAAAAGTGATATATCCTGACAATGGGGACAGAGTAGCTACAGAGAGTCTTAACTCACAGAGCCAGACTTGAAGCCAAGGGGTGGTGGACTGATAGCCATTCTTGTAGGACCATGGTGGTACATCTGGGCCACATCACAAGTTACATCTGGGCTGCTTTATCTAACTGCATAGAACCTTAAAGTTACTTTCTGGTAGGTGCTTGTCCTTATCATCATGGATAGAGGGCTTATAGGCAGGTATTATTCTTAGAAAATAGGCCATTTAGGACCACTTCAATCCCTAGGAAACTTTGCATCACATCATTCATACCTGTTAGCTGTCATAAATATATAGCCTCAAACCAAGTTGCCAGAGGGCCGCGCTGGAGTGTTTCATCACCTGGTGTTGTAGTTAACCTTAAAGCCATATGAGGACTTCTTTTCTAGCAACTTTAAAAATGCACTTCTCTAAATCCTACCCACTCTTAAAAGTCAACCTCCATCATGGAATTTTCCCAGATCGATCTTGAAAGACATTTTCTGTATATTCTTGCACACTGTTTTGAGTCTATTAACCTCAACCACAAATTTCAAAAGTGATTTTCCTCCTCTTAATTTCCTCAAATAATATTATCTGCATAATTCATATATGCTTTACTGTGCTATTCAGATGGGAAAAAATGTATTTTTTTTTACAACTAGGCAAATAGAGTAAAAGCTTGAGACAGTGATTGTAACTTTATGGGGTATTCATCCCCAAATGTACATTAGAGTGGAGTCATATGTTATTTTTTATTCCTAGGATGAGAGATCAAAAACAAGACAACATAAAGGGGGCAACACAGGAAATAAAAATATAGAAAGTTAGGCTCTACCCTTGATTACTATAGATTTAGTTATGTATAATTTTTTAAAGGGACTGCAAACTAATGAAACCTCTGTGGAAAGCAATATGGAGATACCTTAAAGAGATACAAGTAGA
>NW_012149152.1:1281745-1284837 GCF_000956105.1 Propithecus coquereli | reverse complement strand
GGAGTACAATATGATGTTTTTATATATGTTTATATTGTGGAATGATTAAATCAAGCTAATTAACAAATCCATCACCTCACATACTTTTCATTATATTTGTGTTAAAAATATTTAAAGTCCACTTTTTCAGTATTTTTGAAATGTTTGATACATGGGTTTTTTTATGTTCAGTATTTTGTGCATTGGAGTACTAAATCTTACTATTCCTGTCTAAATTAAATTTTTTATCCTTTGGTCAATATCTCCCTTTTTCCCATCCACCCTCCTCCCCCAGACTCTGATAACCACCATTCTACTCTCTATTTCTATGAGTTCTTTCAGATTTTACATATAAGTGACATCATAGTGTATTTGTCTTTCTGTGCCTGGCTTATTTCACTTAGCATAATGTCCTCTAGATTCATCTATGCTGTCACAAGTGACATGATTTTATTCTTTTTAAGGATTGAATAGTGTCCCATTGTATACATACACATTTTCTTTATCCATTTATCCAATGATAGACAGCTAAGTTGTTTCTATATCTTAGCTATTGTGAATAATGCCGCAATAAACATGGGAGTGCAAATATCTCTTCAGCAAACTGATTTCAATTCTCTCAGATATATACCCAGGAATGGGATTGCTGAATTATATGGTAATTCTATTTTTAGTTTTCTAAGGAACTTTCATACTGTTTCCTATAATGTCTCTATTAATTTATATTTCCACTAATAATGCACAAAGTTTCCTATTTCTCCATATCCTTATCAACACTTGTTACGTTTCATCTTTTTTATAATAGCCATTATAACAGGTGTGAAGTAATAATTCATTATGATTTTAGTTTGCAGTTCCCTGATGATAATTGATGATGAGCATTTTTTCCAGTATTTGTTGATCATCTATAGGACTTCTTTTGAGAAATGTCTGATTAGGTTTATGCCAATTTTTTAATTGGGTTGTTTGTTTTATTGATATTAAGTTCCTCATCTATTGTGGATAATAGCTCCTTATCATATTTATGGTTTGAAAAATTTCCTCCTATTCCATAGGATATTTCTGTTGATGATCTTGCTTGGAGTCCTGTGAGCTTCCTGAACCTGTATCTCAATACTGCTCCCAATGTTTGAGAACTTTACAAACAATATTTCTTTAAATAAGCTTTCTGCCCCTTTCTTACTCTCTTCTCTTTCTGCTGCTCCCGTAATTCATATATTTATACATTTGATGGTATCCCATAGGTCTCTTATGCTATTTTCCCTATGTTTAGTTTTTTCCTTTTTGTTTCTCTAATTGAATAATTTCAAATGCACATTCTTGGAGCTTACTAATTCTTTCTTCTACATGCACAAATCTGCTGTTGAGCTCTCTTTTGAGTTCAGTAGTTTTTTGGTGTTTTTGTTGTTGTCGTTGTTTGTTTGTTTGTTCCAGGTTACCATGTTGCATTTATGAGTTTCAGTCATTGTATTCTGTCATTATTTTCTTCACTTACAGAATTTCTGTTTGGTTCCTTTTTAGGTTTCCATTTCTTTATTAAACTTATCATTTTGTTCATGCATTATTTTCCTAATTCCCTTTAGTTATCTATCTGTATTTTCCTACATATCATTGAGCTTCTTTAAGATAGTTATTGTGAATTCTTTTTTATGCAATTTGTGTATTTCTATTTCTTTGGGACTAGTTATTGGAGTTTTATTAATTTCCTTTAGTGGCATCATGTTTGACTGATTCTTTGTCATCCACGTTGGTGAGTGCTGATATCTGTGTATTTGAAGGAGCAAACCCCTCTTTGAGTCTTTATGTACTGGTTTCAGCAAGTTTAACTCTTCTTCTATTAGGTCTCTGGGATGATGGGATTGCCTCGGGGGCTGCAGTTGAGTGGAATTGGATCTGAATCTCATGGCTGATATGGGGTCTGCAGTGGAGACTAAAGTTAGTGGGCTTGTTACCAGGGGCTTTAGTGATCATGAGTTCTATCTGATCCTTGGGTGGACTGGCGTATCTGCAGGACCTTGGTCTGTGGGGCCAGTACTGGAATAAGGATCTGCTTTTGGGTTTCCAAGTTGTGGTCCTGTTACCAGGTGTGCTTATGGGTGTGGCTTCCTCTGGGTCTCCAACAGGGCTCCCATTAGATCCGTGGATATGTCCCCAGGGTGGCTGTACTGCCTTGGTTTGTGGCTGAGATGGGCTGAAACTGAGACACAAGGTTGTTTCAGGGTCTGTAGCCAAGACTAAGATTTTCAGCATTGTTTCCAGATTCATAGATAGGTGTATCTCTGAATGGTATCCTGGGTGAGCAGGCCTTCTTTCAGACTACAGCCAAGGGCAGGATTTTACCCTGCAGGGGCACTGATGCACTTAGCTCTCTCCAGGTCCCCAGATAGGAAGAGATCTTCTCAATGCACAGATGACAGGTGACAGGACTGAGAACTTAGGCCATTTGAGAATTCACTGTAGGACAGAAATTCACAACTACACCACAGAGACTGAGAGGGGCATGTCTCCCGGAACATTTCCAGCTAGACAGAGCTGCTTGCAGACCATAGCTGGCGGGCAGCTGATACCAAACTTCAAGGCTAGTTCAGGATCTGCTGTGGGACTGCTGTTGGCAAGCCCAACCTGGTAGCATGGGTGGACAAGCAGATCCTTATGGGGCAGGATTGTTTGTAGACCATAGCTGGGAGGAGCTAGAGCTGAGATTTAGAGTCCCTTTAGGATCTGCTGTGGGAAAGAGTCCGGCAAACTTGTCCAAGTGGCGCAGGTGGATGAATCTCCCTGAGTCCTTGTGTGAGCAGTGCTAAACTGGGGCCACCGTTAAGGGAGGTTGGAGCTGAGTTATACAATAATTTTCAGGTCTACTGCGAAGAATAATGTTTGCTTTTCTATCTTCTCAGTTTACTGTGGTTTTGTTTGTTTGTTTGTTTGTTTTTTTCACAATACATAAGAGCTATAAGTACTTGGAAATAAGGATGCCTTCTGGGAACTAGATTAGGAGATGAACCTGCAATGAAATAGAATTGAGATAGCAAAGTCATCTTCTAGGAAGAAATAGTTACTATGTTGCAAATGACATAATAATATAATAGTATTACATCGCATATGCATTTTAC
>NW_012149152.1:1278564-1279450 GCF_000956105.1 Propithecus coquereli | reverse complement strand
TCATATTCATAATATAAAAAATAATCACTATTGTTTAGAAGTACAGTTACTTCTAGGGCTGGAATTTGGAAACATTTCTCTATTAGAGCAGAAGATGAAAACAGGCTGGTTTTCTCACATAGATCTGGTTTGCTTTTCTTACACGTTGTTTTGCAAACTTTTGAATTAATTATCAATATTTAAACATTGAGTGATCTGTATACCAAATTCTGGGTTCCAAATTTCTCTTCACAAATCAAGTCAAACACACTGTGCCTGTATGCCTGCACAGAGATGAACAGCCCTGTCTTTGGACAGGACATGTGTTTTCCTTCGGACCATGGTTCCCATCAGTTCCTGGTGTCAGATGTCGTTTATCACCGTGCTTGCACTGGTTCCATTTATTTTGTACTTAGCGATTTTCTGCCATTTTACCCAGCACACTTACCTCCTTTCTGTTTCCAGCTGGTGCCTGCAGGCATCCGAGTTTGTACCCCTAGAGGAGTAGATCAAATGTATATTCATCAGTCAAGCCTTCAGAAATCTCTCAGAGGAACGGTAAGCCTGAGACACTCTACTTTTGATTTCATTTGCTAAACCTAAGAGAAAAACACAGAAAATCCCAAGAAGGCAATAATCTGAAGTTCATTTATGCTTGTTTTGGCATATACTACTTGAATGTTTTCTGGAAATGCTATCTATGCCTCCCAAATTATTTTCTTTTTTGTTAATCATGAAATCCAAATGCAAATATCCAAATAATGGAGAGGCAGAGAAGAATGGCCTTTATGATGTGGAGAAATTCATCTGGAATTATTATTTTTTCCAGGATGATGGAAAAATCATGCAATGCTCATATGGATAACTAAAACTTGATCATATTTAATGAAGTGCCCTAGATACTGCT
>NW_012149152.1:1264376-1266879 GCF_000956105.1 Propithecus coquereli | reverse complement strand
TCTGAGCTGATTGTTTGTGGCCATGACTCAGAACGCATGTTTTCAAGTTCTGAGAAAATGTGTCCACAGTAGTAAAGTTGCATTTGGTTTTATAAATTCATGACAACGAGAATCACAAGTAAGGTGGTATGTCTATACATGGAAGGTGTACATTGATTTGGCCCCAAAAGGAGGGAAATCTAGAAAGACGATCAAAATCTAACCTGGAAAAGATTTTTTACCTAAATCAAGAAGAAATACTATTTTATTTAACACTGTTCTTTTATTAATTTTTCTGTCAGTTTTCTCAGTGGAAGATATTGGGTGTATTGTAAGGCAATTTATTGACTGAAGACATAGGAAGTAGCATACGGCTGAGGAGAGTTACTCTACAAAGGATTCTAATTAACGTATTGGCTGTATATAAATAAACCCAACATCTTCCACTGGGAATACTATTTTAACTAGGGCATCCAGGGAAGGCTTTTCTAAAAAAGTAACTTGTGAACAGAAGCCTTCATGAAGTCAGAACTGTGGAAGAAACTTGTAAGTTTCTGTGGAAGTGCATTCCAAGCAGAGGGAAGAGGAAGTGGAAAGACACTAAACCAGGACGTTTCTTGGAATGCTTTAGGTAGTACAAGCAAGGTTATGATTGGAGTGTACTGAGGTGAAGGTGAGGAGTTCTATATGAGGTAGGATAGAGTGAAAGGCAGGGTCAAGTACGGACTCGTAGGCCACAGTAAGGGATTGAAGGAGGAGAACAAAAGGTAGAGGGACAAGGGAAGAAGCAGGGAGTAACTGGGAGGCAGCCATCAAGGTGAGAGATAACTGTGGCTTGAACTAAGTAGGGAAAATAGAAGAAGAGGTGAGAAGTGGAGGGATTCTGAGTAGATTTCAATGCCTGAGTTATCAGAATTTGCTGATGGGCTGGATGCAGGAAAAAGTGAGCAATCAAGGATGATTCCAAGATTTCTAGAAAAGCAAATGGTTGGGTGGTGATGCCTGATACGGAGAGGAGGAACACTGGCAGAGGGCAGCATCGGGGGGAGAAGATCATGACAATCGTATCTCGGATTCTTTGTTGGCTTTGAATTCATTAATATACAGGGCAGCTGATAAGAATTGATTTGCTTCTCTGTCCTGTGCCCTTTCATCCCTAAGAACCTGAGTAACCTGTGAAATCAAGTAGATAACTAGTAGGCTATATTAAATCAAAGAAAATGGAAAAGGCAGGTCAGTGGATGAGAAAGCCAAGGATGCCTTGAGCCAAGGGGAAAATTTAAGCTTAATTAAAATCAAAAGTTGTTATGATGTATTATGAGATAAATATTTCAAATTGGTCACTCAGCCAGTGTTCAGTTTTTGTTTTTGTTTTTTTCCTGTAGGCTCAAGATCTACTTTTGAAAAGTGTAAATAGACTCTTCATTCATTCTCATGTTCATATACTTTTCTTAACCTCCTCATCTCCCTAAAGCTTATAGGGCCAGATGCTGAGCAAACAAATCAGAATAAATGTAAGGTTATTATTTAATTTCCATTCTTTAATTCTTTTGCCTGAAACCAAATGTTAGAATAGCCCATGAGTAGAAGATTATGAACTTTTCTACTGCATATTTATTATTCTGACAGTGGTTGGATCTCTATTGTCTGCCATTATCATGATGCCAGTCGGTCATAGGCAAACCAGCAAGGATGCCAAATCTCTTAGGGATTATCACCAATCCCTCAAGATGCTATTCAATAGCAATGTATTCTCATTTCTTCTCTTTTTTCTTGGCCAGTTCTTCAGGAAACATAACTGTAAAGATCTACCAGAGAGGGGAAAAAAGCTATTGAAAATGTGTATATTTAATCATAGTTTCCATGTTGCATCTTCAGAAAAAGTACTGTATTTTCACCTTCCTGGTACTTAATTATGAAGATGTTCTCTAAATATATTGAGTCCTGGATGCAGCCCATAGGCTAAAATATGAAAATTTTAATAGCTTCCCATGCATTCTTGAAAATGAACATGCCATGCACTTTGATTTCCTTGGAAGAGCTGCAATCTCTGAGCAATAATCTTTCATCTAATTTACATTTTTATAATGTGTCACAGATAGGAAAACATTCTCCCTCAATCCCACATACCTTTCTTTTCTATATTGTTTTTTTTTTGTACTGCATAAAGAGCTACAGATAAGGACCAAAAGAAAGACCGTATACCATTTCTATAAAACACGTGATTTTACCACCTGAGAATTGTGAGGCATACTTCTATCACAGATTTTCCTGTGTCGGGTCAGAAATATCCTTTAACTTTGCTCATTCATTCTGATAACCTAATGAGCATGAAAGTATTTTAGATATATATGTTCATACTGGTCACATTTTCCATAAATGCACTGTTCTTTTGTAGGTATAAACAACACCATAAGATCCCTTAGAAAGAAACTACCGATCTCCATTTGCCCTTAAAAATTGACGGCATTTTTTATTGTCTATTTTTGACTAAATATTTGTAAGCCCTTTCAATAGTGCATCT
>NW_012149152.1:1263808-1264326 GCF_000956105.1 Propithecus coquereli | reverse complement strand
TAAATACATTCTTTTTCCCTCTGAGATATTGGTCCTTCAAATTTTGCATGTGTTAGCTCCTGCTCTGATACCTTCAAATAGCTATTTTGTAAAATTAATTTTATATATCTTTTATAGTTGTTGACAGCAATGATATTGGTCTAATAGAAGCTACTTTGTCATTGCCAGAAGTGGATTTTTTTCCTCCTAGTTTATTTAATGATATAAAGCCATTAAATATAAGGCAGGAAATGGCATATAATTCTCTCCAAAGAGTTCTGAGCAATTCATGGAGTTCATATCATCAATCTTTACCATATTCTTGTCAACACTGCTAACTCATTAACTATCCAAAGGTCACCCAACAAACCTATCAGACATCCAGAAATAGAAGCTGAACATTCAGCTCTATCCCCAGAGCTACATAGACTATGGATGTCTGACATAAAAATTAATCCTGATTCAGGAAGTACTAAGTAAGACTATCAGTGACCTCTCCGTCATTTCTTCAGTCCCATATCCTTCATAAAAGAAGGAAA
>NW_012149152.1:1253357-1258778 GCF_000956105.1 Propithecus coquereli | reverse complement strand
TGTTCATTTTTCTTTTATTTTCTAGAATCTTAGCATTGACAAGTTAGATCCTTTATACCACAATTACATGTCGACTTTTTTTCCTCACAAAATTCTCAGAGATATGATCTGGCCATTGGTAAAATTTAAGTATTCCCCAGTGTAGTTATTAACTTGATAAGTGCATTGAAAATGAGCAAATACAATGATTGGCACAAGTATGAACCAAAAAATTATTAACCACAAGAGTATTGAAGATGAGATCACTGGGTCATGTTTAACATTTGGAGGGACGTAGCTGATGGGAAATCTAGATTCTCATTTGTGGGTGCACAAACTATGGAGGACTAACTTTGATAAACAACTTACGGTTTTGAAGCCTGACTCTTAAAAAAAATAAATTGTCACCTTACAATATATTCAGAAAGTCAACTCACTGGACACTTCCTCTCTTATATCTGAAGGGTACATGAGTGGGACTAGCCTTCTTTCCACGGGGAATTCATCCCCAAAGATGCTGCTTTCCAGGGTCTTCTTCCCAGATTAAAAGTTATTCTCATGATCCATTTTTAATCTAAATTTAACAGCCCTTAACATTGGATCTCACCATAAAAATGAAGATGTGGACTCAGGATGAGATTCAAGCATGGCTGAAGTCGCTGAATGTGAGCACTAGGAGATCTTCCCTCATCCTCAAGCAATGTCCCTTCATTTCTGAAAAAATAGAAGGTAAATATTAGATGAAACACAAGCCTGCTCTTCCAGAAAGACAGTTGGCACTTCCTCTCACCTCCAGTTTTTACGGGTCTCTTTCCTCAACCAATGTTGATTTATTTGTCTTCTGCCAAAATATGATGCCTTTGTAGTGGTCTAATTAATCTCTCAGAGAATGATGGATTTTCTCCTCTTGTTTGATGCCATTGATTCCTCCATTTGACAGTTTTACTGTTCAGAAGCATCTCAGTTTTTTCTTTTATCAGTTTACCTTATTCTCAGTTTTCTCTCTGAGATCTTCTTTCCTTCAGTTGTGGGAAGTCATCATTTTAGACATTCTACTGCATTACTTTCCTATAGTCTCCTATAAAATCACTCTCTCCCTGGAAGTTGCAGAGGATGAAAATAATGCAAGGAAAGTGTGAGACAATTCAGTTATGAATTGTCTATTTGAACAAATTGGCAAGATTAAAATTCTAATTTTATAGAGGAATAACTAAAATTTCCAAAACATTGCATAGCTTAATCAAAAAGAGTAAAAAAAATATAGGTAGGTGGCTAAGCTTCAATTTTAAGCTGAGTCTGATTTCTAAGCCTACGGTCTATCACATTCTCTTGTGATTTTGAGTTCTCTCTCAACTCTATAACGTCATCTCACTAAAGGCTGGCAATTGGGTTTGAGAACAAAAGTAACAAAAGCTTCATCGTCTCCCAGCTTTGAATAGAACTGGTTCCACACTTGGCAAGATCAGCCTATAAACTCTAATTTGAAAGTCAGCAAAGGCATCCATGAGGTATCTTAGTGTCTTTTCTCTCCCACAGATCCTCTTATTTGGAAACAGACATATGACTCTATTCCCCTAGAGGAGTGTTGTGTAACCCAGGCTGATAATATGCCATCTCCCTAGCCATGATGGTTGGTCCCTGATGGGCTCTTGAGCCAAGCCAAGGTGATTAGAATCCTACTTTGAGACATATTTATTGGAATGTTGGACAAGCACCTCTCTTGAATCATAGAATTCCTGCTGGCCATGTTCCCTGGTCTATGGTAAAAGCCCTTCAGCTTTAATAGCAATGCATATCAGTTTAAAAGCAATAAAGGCAGCATGAAGGAGAATATAGCTACCAGTTAACCAGGGGAATACAGCAGAGGTGAGGGAGCGGGAGAGAGGAAGCCAGGGAAAGAACAATAGGAGAGGGAAAAAGAGAGAAAAATGAGCAAACAAGTTTGATTTCCTGGATTTAGTTGTCCCTGAAGCTCCATCCCTGCCCTTTTTTCATTATATCAGCCAATGTAGCTTGATTGAGTTTCTGATATGTTATTTTTTTGTATACAAAGATTTCTGACATACTACCCCAAATTAATTATGCCATGATAAGACTTATATTCTTATCACTAGTCACCTCTCTGGTGAAGGCACTGGAAGCTAAGGTAAAATGTAAATATGTCTCACATCTCTTAAAAAGTATCAAACATGAATTCATCATGGCATGGTGACCTGTCTCTTAGCACACTACAAAAAACAATTATCTTAGCATATGGCACCTAGGCTGTGATACAGCCTCTGCTAGCAATTGTCTGTGTTACTTTGGGCATGCAATGTCTGTGCTTCAATTTCCTATTTATAAAATGAAGGGAACTGTCTTAAATCAACTTTAGCATCCCTTCCAGTTCTAAAGTCCTATTACTCTCTAACATGGAATGCTTCTCAGATTGGCTTCAGTCACATAATGAAGCTTCAGAAATGTCACAAATGGGGCAACATGAGGAATAAGAGGATGGTTACAGAGATCAGACTAAGCCATAGGTTGGTATCAACTTTTTAGCACAGACAGCCTGGTTTCCTTGCTGCACTGAGGACAGCACTGGCACCACAGACGGGGAGGACCAGGCAGAGAAGATGGAGGAGCTCCTGGGGGTTGGGGTTTGCCCTATAAACACTCTGGGGTGGGATATTCCCAATTCTCTGGGGTTATGGATTTGAAGGTAACTATAAGGCTATTTGGGTCATATGTTTTGACTTGCTTGTGTGAGATAGTGATTTTCTAATTTTCATTGAAACTTATCTATAAAAGGCATTGGTTTTACCCCATTGACCACAGATTATATTTTCTCAAATGCAAAAACTAATACAGGCATAGCATAATCATTCTTTGTGTAATAAATGCATGAAAGTATATTCTTATCCCCTTGGATGATTCATAGTTTAAGAAAATAACATACACGCTGCAATGTGGGATGGTTTTGATAATGTATTATATTTTATTAAGTACGTTCATTCTCACTATAGCACACTCCAAATCAGGTACTTTGGACATGATGACATATGGCTGGATGAAGAGTTTTCAGCACAGTGAAGTGAAAATATTACTGACTTTGGAGTCAGACAGATTTGATTCTTAGTTCTACCACCTATTATCTTGTAAGCTTGTACAAGGTCTTAGCAACTCTAAACCTATTTTCTCATATGTAATGTGTATTACAATTCCTACCACAGAGGGCTGCTGTGAGCATTAACTCAGTTAACTTATGCAAAGAAACTGGCACACAATAAGTGCTCAAATATGTTAATTTCCTTCTAAATAGTCAAATGTGGCTTAATATACAAAGCATACTATTGAGTTATTTTTCTTATTTTTATTAAGTTGATTTTATGCTTTTTAAATCTTACTTTAATTCAGCTTAGAAAAATATTTATGGCATTCCTATCTTCACTTAATTCTTGATGCCAGTCATATTCTTAAGTTGTTCTCCAGATTTTAGGAATAGTATTAGTAACAAAGCATGTACAAGCTCCCAAATCAAGCCTTCAGATGGATGCTTCCTCTGATTTACTTTTAATTGAAATATTTTCTAGTCTTCTAGGACACTCAAGAGAAACAGAGGTTCAGGATGATTCTGCAATTTTTTTGTATTGGTCAGATTCCAATTATTACGGTGCATTGGTCATTGGTTCTTTCCACTGTTCAGGAAAGAGACAGAGATGATCACACCAAAAAGCTATTACCTTAATTTAACAGGATGGAAGACGGGTAAAAGTCTAAAAGAGTTGGACTGGTTACTTTTGAAAAGAAATGATGAATGTACTTCTTAAACAATCTTTGAATTGTGTTCTGGTTTAATTTAAGTTTGATATTGATCAGGTTTTTTTTTTTTTTTTTAACCAAGCAGAGAAACAGAGGGCCACTGTTATGGTATCAAAGAGAATTTAGAGCTTGATAGTTACAGACACTTATGACAGTGAAGGTTATTAATTCTGAATCAGACAATTACAGAAATCATAGAAATTCATATTTGTTTTGTGCTTCCATTTCCAGAACACTCTCACACAAATTCTTATATAATTCTAACAATGGATTTGTGAAATTGGTATTATTTTACCTATCTTAAAATGTGGAAACCAAGGCTCGGCAGAGATTTGAATTCAGATTAGAATTCTGGATCCAAATCCAGTTAGGAATTTGAGGGGCTTTGAGGAGATGGCAGCCTAAACATCTCCTGACTGACCTCTACTTCAGGTTCATCCCATCTGAGCTAATTACCTATTTAGCACCTGTGGCTTGCAAGGTAGGTGCCCTAGTCACTTGCTACTCAAAGTCAAGTAGGTTACCAGCAAAGGCTTTACCTGGTAGCCTGTGATAAATGGAAAATCTCAGGACCCACCTCAACCTATGAATCAGGACTTGCATTAATATAAGATCCCTCACAAGATTTGCTTGCAAATTAAAGTTTTAGAAGCTTGCCTTAGACAGCGAAACTGGGGCCACAGGTATTGGGGACCCTGGAGACAGCACTGGGATGTCCCAGGACAAGGAATAGAAACTGCTCATCCTGAGATGTGCTAGACCCTGGAGATTCTCAGGATTTGGAGATTTTGCAGGGAGTTAAGGAGAAACAGAAAAGATAAACCAATTTCTCTCTACCTAGAGCTCTAAGAATTTCAGATAACATGGATACATAAGATACACATGGTATTTTCACAGGATACTCAAAGCCTGGCTGCTGTGATTC
This sequence comes from Propithecus coquereli, assembly GCF_000956105.1. NCBI lineage: Eukaryota > Metazoa > Chordata > Mammalia > Primates > Indriidae > Propithecus > Propithecus coquereli. The sequence goes on along the minus strand of NW_012149152.1, from coordinate 1,254,073 downwards.
TGCTGTCCCCCCGGGTAGAAACCATAGTGCCTTCCATTATTTGTGGAACTGCCTCCACCCACAATACTTCGGCAGCTGGGCATGAGGTCCTGTGAATGGCTAAAGAAAATGATTTGCCTAAGAGACTTTCTGGCCCTCCCACCTCATGGAGCCCAGGAGCCAGATACACTCAAAACAGGCCCTAAATGAAACAAAGATGAATGCGTCCAGAACCATAAAAGATGTATTAGGAAAAGAAACGGCAAGGTGAACAAAAAATATAAGATGGGCATTTTAGTGCTTTCATAGACAAATTGGCATCATGTTATACTCTAAAAATGAGAGAGGAACATTTTCAACAGTATTATTAATTTATGAACTGATTTTTACAGAACCTAGTGGTAAGATCCAAAAATCTGACATCTCCTTCATTGTAAATGGATCAACCCCTGCTTATTATTTTGTCTTATACATTAGTGATTTTATGGCAAAGTTATTGCTTTTGGTAATCATCATTACTTGCATAAATGAAACTCTGAATGTCACTGTTGTAGAATTTATCATCCATTTACGACCCAATCACTACAACTGCAAATATGCGTCACTATAGAATGGTATCAATCCACATTGACATATGTGAATTGGATTAAGGACATGATTCAAAATCATGTGAAATTTTCCCTAATTCTCCTATTCTTCCCAGTATCTCCTTTCCTACCAGGATGAAAGTAGCATCT
>NW_012149152.1:1241181-1252923 GCF_000956105.1 Propithecus coquereli | reverse complement strand
GAGTAGCTGGGACTACAGGCATGCGCCACCGTGCCCGGTCAATTTTTTCTATATATTTTTAGTTGGCCGATTAATTTCTTTCTAATTTTAGTAGAGGCGGGGTCTCACTCTTGCTCAGGCTGGTCTCGAACTCCTGAGCTAAAACAATCCACCCTCCTCGGCCTCCCAGAGAGCTAGGATTACAGGCGTGAGCCACCGCGCCCGGCCATGGGTTATTTTCTTTTGCATATACAACCAACTCTGACAAGGCAAGCTCTTTTGATTTGCTATTTTATGTAGAACCTGTATCCAACTAAGCAACTTTTTGCTTAATAATGTCTGATACATTCCTGTTTTTTTAAAAAAATGCCACATCATATTCACATAAGGAAGTAACAAAGTGGGTGAAATACAATTATCTCACAAAATTGAGACACTTTATTATAATGCATTTTGTGATTTCTGCTAACCATGTGATAATTTTGGAGAAAATCATAGTATAATACAACTTCTGGAATTACACAGTTTAATCCAATATTGTAAAAATGCACAAAGAATGCATCATTGTCTTTGATAAAAGATAGAAACAAATTTAACACCCTGAAATTTTTTTATAATTTTGCAAAGCTTTTTCTCTTTTTCTAGTTAAAGACCCACATTTCTCCACATGTTGTTATTTGAGATAAGAACATCAAAATAATTTTTAATTTACGGGTTTTTTTCCTATCATTTTACTTCAATGGCTTCTGAAGCTTAAGTTTCTGTCTGTAACTGTGAGGTCGTTGGAATTAACTTCTTGGTCCTTAAAACCATGAACAATCATAGACTTGAATCCATTTTCAATGCAATCTGTCTTTCTAAACATTTCTCCATGTTCTCTACAACATTGCATCTGAAATGTCCTGCCATGTCACATAGAAAGGGAGAAATTTGGGGGAATGTGAATGATGGCTCCTGAATGCCTGTCACTTGGAGATGAAAGTTCATCTCTGCAAATATCACTAGCCCAGTCAAACGAAGGAAAACAAAAGTCTCAAGCTCCCATGGCATTCTATCTGACTCAATTCCTACAACTTCTTTCTGAAAGCAGAAACGAGAGATTGTAAAACCACAGGAAGGTCAAAGTACAAAAGTGGAACTCAATAGTAGAACTTAATTTTAAATTAAACTAAGAAATTATATTTTGGGCATTATATGAGTATTTAAATACTTTTTAATGTAAAGAACATTGAACCCATGATAGAAATGAGTAACAAACCTCCTGCCAGAAGAGAAATTAAGTTAGAATAAGTACATTATTTTCTCTTGTACTTTTCCTCTATCTTATACATGCAAACTGCATTCCTTCCAGGGGGTAACTTCTAGAAAGACCCTTACAGGATTAGTAGGACTATCCATGCAAAAAAAAAATAGTAATTTCTCTTAAGTATTCAAAGCTGTTAAATGCCCTAGGTCATAATATTTGTAGTTGATAGCATTTTTGAAAAGATAAAAAGATTGCTAAATTTGTAATTGTTTTTTAATAATTATTACATTTTTAATATAAATTTATACTTTTTATTCACCTCTCTTAACCTTGGGGCTTTGAGAAGAAGCACACTAAGTTAAATGAGGACAAAAAAGCAATAAGAATTTGTTACTGCAAAGCTGGATTAGAGAAGGCTTTAGGGTCTTCCTGATCCTATGTCTTCAAATCCCCACTCCTCCTGCATGTCTATTATTTAACCTTCCAGATACAGGCCAGGAAGCAAGAGGATGCTGAGCTGCTAAAGACAACACTACAGTACCTGCTATCTGCTTGAAGAGGGTGCTATGTGCTTGGCACACCTGGGCACACACAGATTCAGCAATTACAAAGCTAGAAGAGAAAAAATAATCTGTAAGAGTCCCCAGAAAGCTTGCACTCAGTTTCCTAAGAAACAATTATTTCAGTAGAAAGAAAGCCAAGGCCAGGAGGTACAGTGGCTGTGAATCAGCATTCCCCCAAACTTGATTGAGGATCAGAATTACCTAGGGCCATGGCTAAAATACAGGTTACAGCCCTTTCCCTAGAAATTCCACTTTAGTAGATTTGGGTTAAGACTCGGGAATTTTTAAATTTATGGTTTTATTAATGTCCCAGGTAATTCTTATGTCCATGCACATTGAATCATTGCCACATTGATAAAAGAAAAAGCCCTACCAGTGACAACAGAATAGGACCCAACACCTGTTCAGTTTCATTTTGTGAAAGATTATATAAAACTCTTTATTTTATGTTATTAAATTGTTATCCTCATTTTACAAATGAAGCAACTGAGGCACAGAGACATTAAAACAGCCCAAGGTGTCACAGCAAGGAATTAGCAGACCCAAAATTTAAACTCACTCTCTGTCTAATTTATCCTGTCTTCTAAGTATGTGTTTGATTGTGCCATCAGTAATTGCTTTTATGAAATTGAAAAAGAAGGATAATATTTGGTATAAATGATTTTCCTTTTAGTTTGATTTTTTGTTTAAGGTTTTTGCTTCATAAACACACCTAGATTCTAAAATTGAAAGCTCCTGCAGCCTTAGAATGAAATTCACTAATGTTGAATATAAGCGGAAAGGTCTCTTCATGTATATTGGAAAGGTCTCATTGTGTATATTGAAAATCTCATCATCCATTTCCATGCTGAGCTGAAACTGAGTGATTTTCTTGCTGGCAGGCCATTTATCACTTCCCACCAGCCATCAATAATTGATTAGGGAGATTAGATTCAGCACATTGCAAATCAGCCCGTTTTATCAACTGTATGGAACAGTTTGTGTCAAAATGTGGTAACTCTTGAATCTCTCTGCTTACTCATCTTTGATATATATTGTCTGGGGATTTTTACTTACTCCTTTTGTATCACAAGGAAAGGAAGAATTGGGCAGAAGAGAACATGACCAGCTGGTTCTGTTTATCCAGATGCCCCTAAAATGATCAGCACCTCACAATATGGGTTTTTTGTCCTTACCCAAAAACAAAGAGCAGAAGGACGCTTTAGGTGAAGAAGCCAAACCCCACAATTTTTTTAAGGCAAATCCTCCAGGCCACCTCTTATACTCCTAGAAATGGAGTGCGGATTCTCAGACTGATTTTTCTTTTTCCTTCAGAAACTGCCTCTATCTTCTCTCTCTCCCAACTCTCTATTTCCATAAGCTCCAGTTGCAGAATAGTGCACAGTCTCTCCAGCTTCTGGGCTAAAACTGAGTGCACAGGTCATTTGGTTTAAAGGTCCACTGATCATCACCGCAGAGAAACAGGAAATAAAAGTAATAAACATGAGCAAGCCACAATGATTATGTACTCTTAACGACTCCATTTTGTGATGCTTCAGGGGTTCTTGGTCCTAATTCCTTTTTTATAAAAAGGGGAGGGGGCTTGTCTGCTGCTTTTAGTTCTGCAGGCAGGGCTCACCAGATTTTTCTTCTTTTTTGGATTTGTGTTGAGAAAAAGCCCTTCTCTTTTGATGGTGCCTGTGGAACAAAAGCCTGAAGATTCCATTAACACAGAACAATAGGGACCTCCCCTTAGTCTCCAGTGGGCAATTTGCCAATTTGAGGCATTCCCATCAGGAACACAAATTGGAGAAGGAATGAGAACAGCTAACATTGAAAGTCTGAGATGTGCCAGACTAGTGTAAGTGTTTTAAATGGAATGACTGATTATTCCTTATTGCAGCTCTAGGAAGTAGATACTCTTTTATCTTCTCCACGTTATAGATGATGCAAAAAAAAGTAAGATAGGTGTTATAACTCAGTCATATCCAGACCACGAACAACTTTGGTGTGGATCTAGAGAATGCCCTATCGTACCACTGGGCATGTCTCTATTGCCTCACTGATCACAGGCTTCACCCACAAAAAAATAAGTTTGTGTGTGTGATGCTGAGAGTTGGTGTGGAGCTGGGGTTTGTGGCTTCTTGAAAACAAAATTTTCAGTCATTTTTCTGTCCTCCTCTGCTTACCCATCCCTCCAGCTTTTCCTCTTTTCAAGAGTGCCTGGGCGGGGCTCAGGCAATCGCTACCAGCACCAACGCCAACCAGGTCAGACCACGACCAGCCTCAGCCTTTAGTAATATCATTTTCTCACGATCTCAGCAAAAAATGATCTCTGTGTATAAATAATATAAAAGAAAGGCTTAGCTCCTTTCAGCATATGCACCTTTAGAGAAATGAAAAAAAACTTTTGAGCTCAAAGATTGCCTGAGGCTTTTTAAATAATTTCTTCCATTCACCCAAGAAAAAAAAGACATTATACTATTACATCCCTTTTTGTTCAGTTTTGCTTTTACAATTTGACCAAGGGCCTAAGCTCCCCCCTGATGCCCTCTTGTAACTGCCAATAATGTTCACAGAACGCATAAGTACTCTTCAAAGAGGTAAGGATGCTACTCACCCCTGAACAATTTTGCAGGCATGTATCTTCCCTGGTGTCCTAACTCCAGCATATATATAGATACATGTATGCACACAGGCAAGGAAACTAATGATGAAAACTGTGCTCTGATGAAGTCAGACCTCCATCCTGACATTTCTAACAGAAACCTCAAGAAATGTCTGTCTTCTGTACTTTTGAGGAAAGGGGAAAACATTTGATGTTGGAAAAGTAATTTGGGGCATCTGGAAACATGAACAGCAAAGGGAAAAATCAACTATAGTTGTGTCTCTTCATTTAAAAGGTTGAAATGTATCTAGAAATTCATACAAAATGTAGAGGATAAGTCAGAATTAACAACACATATGAGTTAACTTATGAGCAAAATATAAATATCAAGCAAATTATACCTATAACAGACACAAGTGATATTGTGAAAATTAAATTGGGATCTAGATGAAGCTCTGTCACGGTATTATTCAAGAAACATAGTTAAACACTCAATTAATGGGTTTCTACTATCTACTGAAGCCAGTACTAAAAACTAAGGTTATAAAAGTGAAAGATGTGACATTTTGCCTGACAGAGAAAATATCACACACTTGTAAGGGAGGAAAGAAGACAAGAATTAAAAAAAAATATATCAATGGTATATGATGGATGAGAGTACACATAAGAGTCTCTAATTTAGTCTGAAAAGAGAAGAGGAAGATTTGCAAGAGAAGAAGACACTTGAGGAGATGTTTGCAAGAAAGAAGTGAGCAAATAAAAAGGAAGGTGGGCTGAGCCTTCCCGAAAAGGAAAAACATATGCGTAAGTCCAGAGGCACATGAGAGTAAAGTGAATTTGAAGAAAGCTTCAAATTATTACTTGTACTTAAACATAGATTAACCACACAATACAACAATCACGCTCCAAGCTACTTACCCAACTGATTTGAAAACAGGCACACGAATATGTATAGCAGCTTTATTTATAATTGCCAAAAGCTAGATGTAACTCAGATGTCTTTCAGTCGATGAGTAGACAGACTGTGGTCCATCCCTACAATGGATTACTATTTAGTGATAAAAAGAAGCAAACTATTATTTCACACAACAATACACATGAATGAATGAAAACACACTAAAAAGACTACATGTTATATGATTCAATTAATACAACATTCTGAAAAAGAACAAAGTTACAGGGATAGAAACATATTGGTAGTTAATAAGGGTTTGAAAAGGAGGCAGTTTTCAACTATAGAAGTATAGAGGATTTCTAAGAAGACGAAAAATATGCATGATACTGTAATGGTGAATATATGACAATATGCATTTGTCAAAACCTGTAGAACTTTAAGTACAAAGAATGAACTTTAGATAACGCAAAAAAAAAAAAATCAGTGAAGAGTGAGGGGAATCGCATTATGGAATACACTGTGACAAAAAAATCTACAGCTTAACTTTACTGAAGAAGTTTCTGACCTAAGTAATTTTGTAAGTGGTGCTCTGACTGAAAACTGTAAGGCTAAAGAGACAATGATGAAAGTGCACATAAACACTGTACTTTAGTTGGTAAAGTTACATCTCATGGGGGTATGAGTTAAAAATTCTGAAACTGCTTTACAAATATGCTGGGGTTTAACAGATAAGTAAATGGATGGTGGATGGCAGGAGGGACATTTCTCATTGCAGAAGGAAGTTACAGATAAACAAGGGGAAATGGCTAGGAACCGTGAAGTACAGGATTGGATTTTGTGACATAGTATGGACTCATGCTTAGTTATGTAATATGCATATAGAAGGACAGATATAGACATAATTACAGATATGTATATGCAGATTAGTATGCATACATATATTTCCCACTTCTATTGAGAGAACCTAGAAGCCATGACATCCAGATAGCAAGACCATGTGCATGTCTAGATCTTGATTTCTGATACTGTTCTTCATTAAAAGGAACCAGAGTTCTTTAGGTTTTAGGCAGGGGCAGGAATATACAAGATCCTCATGGAGCGTCTTGTAGTGCCAGAAAGTTAGAGAAGTGCTCAAAAATAAAAAGACATAGGAACCAACTTGAAAGAACTCCCAATGGCCAAAGCTGAAGCAATTTGAGGACCAAAACAATGTAGTATTGGATTATAACCCAACATATTGAAAAATATCTAAGTATGCTCACATAAATAAATGAATGAATGGAAGAAATGAACGGAGGTAGAAGACATACATCTCACAAACAGAAAATTCCAAATAATTCCTGTAGATTCTACCTCTCCCCTTCCCCCAGAGTGTGGGCTGTACTCTCAAAGAGCAGAGTATGGAAAAGTAGGTAGGAAGGGTTACTTTACAGTGGGGAAACCTAGCAAATGCCATCTTGTCCAGATGATCAAATTTGACATCATTACTTGTAAGCCATACTAATGGTATATGCCCTTGATATGATTTGATGAGAATGACGCCAGACCTCTGTGGTCTTCCTCCCAAAAATCTGAAACCTGAATTTCACCATGTGAAAAACACCAAACAAATTCAAACTGAGAGACATTCTACAAAATATCTGACCACTACTCAAAATTGACAAGGTCATTAAAAACAAGAAAAGTCTGAGAAACTATCACTGTCCAGAAGAGGCTGAAGAGACAGGACAACTAAATGCAATATTGTGTTCTAGATGGGATCCTGGAACAGAAAAAAAGTATATTGGGTAAAAAACAGGGAGTTACAAGTCAATCGTGGACTTGGTTAATTTAGGTAATAAGAATGTAATAGGAGTGTGACAATCTTATTTCCTTAGTTGTGACAATTGTACTATAATAATGTAAGACATTAAAAAATAGGGGAAACTGGGTGAGAAGTACAAAGGAACCCACTCTCCAATTTTTGAAACTTTTCTGGAAATCTGAAATTATTCTAAAATTAAGAGTTAAAAAATATATTGCTTATGATGAGAGTAATCATATCAATTTCACACTCTTATGAAATGAGGTAGAAAATAAGAAGATAGAGAAGGTGGGAGTCAGAGGTCCCCGTAGGATCCTGATTGCCATGTCAGTTTGGAATTTATTGTGGATTTGTGAAAAATTGATGTGAGAAGGAAGATGCATGCAGTGGGATCTCTCACTCATGTAGTAATCCACAGGACAGTCCCCAGTATTTGAGGAGTCGGACAATCAGAGGAGACGTAATCTGGTGACTAACTGAGTATAGAAGGTGAGGAAAAGGAAACCTCTCAGAAGGATCCCAGATTAATGATTGAGTGATTAAGTAGGATGTGGGGCCCTTACCTGAGCCAGGGACCAGAGGGAGAAAAATATGGTTGGGGAAAAAGATAAGAAAGCATTTCAATTTTTAAAATGTGTTGTTAGAGCTGGCCATGAGAAAGCTAAGAGGACATTTTCAGTTTTCAGAAGGTAACTGGAAAAAACACATCTTTCCTATGTTCTGCTTGTGCACCCTCCATTCTGTTCACACACCCAGTGTCCATGCCTACAATACTCTCTATCTCCTCGCTCTATTAAAATTTACCCTTAACTAGACATCAAGTTGGAAAGTACCTGATAAATTATTTCACACTAAGGGAAGAAATGGCTCAGTGGAGTACTGTTTCCAAATATATCCAACTTTAAACAGTATGAAATAATCAGATAAGAATGAGGAGGAAGCTGGGAGCAAATGAGGTGGAACCTTAGGTTGGTGCTGGTCACCAGGACACCTGTGTACCTCCTGCCTGAGGCTGCGAAGAGGAGGTCCTCTTGAGGGAGAAACTTAGCCATCAAAGTGGCAGTCTAGTATGAGGGAACCCAAGTGCTGCTCAGAAATCCAGTCAGCAGGAGTCATAGAATGGACAAAATAAAAAGGCCTCAAACTAGGTCTCATGAAAGCCACAGAAAAAGAACACAACTAAACTTAATTAGGCGTTTAAAAATATTTGGCGTGCATTTATCTCACTAATGTTTGCTGAGCAACCTGTACATACGTCACACTCCATTTTGGGAAGTTTGTTAGGACAATGAGTTTTACAGTTCAAGTCCTTTCTCTAATAGAACCTACATTCTAGGGGAATGGTAGGGCTAACATGTAAGTAAATAAAAATAATAATTTCTGGTTTTGAAAGTGTTCTGAAGGAATTATTAGGGTCACGCTTGAACAGAAACCTGATAGAAAAGAATGAAGCACTCATTCGAACGAAGGGGGCAAAAAACATCAGTTTGTTTTGTTCAACATTTTAGGCAGAGACTTAGAATGATCTCATTTAAGCCTCACAGCATACATTATCTATTAAATCCTCAAATAGTAAGTGCTATCATTACTTCCACTTTATATTAATACATTAGGAAACTAGGAGTTAGACATTAAGTCACTTGTGCACTACTTGCTATAGTTTAAATTGTGTGCCTCAAAATTCCTGTGTTGAAGTCCTAACCCCAGTACCTCAGAATGTGACTGTATTTGGAAATAGGGTGACTTTAAAGAGGTGACTAAGTTAAAATGAGTCTATTAAGGTGTGCCCAAATCCAATCTGACTGCTGTCCTTATAAGAGGAGGAAATTTGGAGCACTGTGTACAGTTATCTGAAAAGGTGTCATCTAAATGTGCCCCACGCAGCAAACCTTTCTCTTCCGATCTGCCTTTCTTCGAACATGACAAAGAAACAAAGCAGTGAAGACCATAACGCCATAGGAAGCTATCAACTTTTCTATGTAATCAGTTCGGGCAAAGAGCACTATTCTCCCCAGCAAGGGCAGCTTCTGCAATTTCAGAAAGCTTAAAGAGCACAAAGTGAGCACCCCTTGGGGGTAGATATAACACTATATTTAGGCCACGGAGCCATCCGAAGAGATGGGAAAAAAAATTTTTGCAGACCAAAGCGACATGCTAGCTAATTGCTGGAAGCCCGGGAGAGTAGGTGAGTGGATGCTCCGTTTGAGGTCTGACAAGTGTTTCATAAGGTGAGCTGGTGCTGTGTGTAAAGAAAATGTGATCACCTTGAGAAAGCGCTGCTGCCAAAATGTTCTGTTCTCTGATGATTAACAGGGTTATTATGTATCCCTTTTGTGATTACCCTTGAATATGTGACACAGATCCTTTGTCATCAATAGAAACGCTGTTTTTACATTCCAGTGAGAACAGAAGAAAGGTTTAATTACTATCCATGGCATCTGCTTATTTGAGTTGTCTTATGAATAATCACGTAGACTGACATATCCAGATGGCCAGGCCATCTTCCTTTCCCTGCCTTTTTCATCTTTCTCATGATCAAAGCCATTTTATTTCACATCCAGAAAAGTCACTTACTGAAAGATGATTGGGGATGTGCCCCAAATGCATGGGATAATATGGAAAAATAAATCCCAGGAACAGGAGAGCACGCAATCCTCATGCCAATCAGTTGGTGGGCATTTGCCTCCATCTAGTAGGTTGTTTATAGATAATTAAGTAACTTTTTGCCCTTGGACAAAATCATCCCTCTGCTACAGACTAGAAACTCTTTTTACCTATGCATGCATCAGAGGTAGGAAGGGTTTAACTTAGATGTTGCAAAAGTATATTTGATGAAAAATATTTTGCAGGTAATTCCTCCTATAGGATTCAAATAACCACAGTAGTCCAAAGCTATCCATAATTTATATTGACACACAAAAAACATATCTTGAGCTGTTTTCTAAATAGTACACAGGACAGGACATGTTATTGGGTGCCCTTCTTAAATGGAAAAAGGGTTTTTCATGATTAAATATATTAAGAAAATATTGCCTACAATATATCTCCTAGAGATTTACAATAAAACTCAAAAATTTTACAATAATTGGTTTAAACCAATTCAATGTGCCTAACTCTCTGCCTAACTCTCCAAAGTGCCTAAACTCTCTGACCTGGCAACAATTTTAGTTGTTGTTTTTATAAAAGTCTTGCAAAATGCCAGCTCTGTGGAGCTCTTTCAGGAAAGATTGCCCTACATCACAAGCTGACTTCTATAGACTCCTAGTACATACTTTTCTTCATCATGGCACATTTTAACTCCAATTATTTAGAACTACACTTGCCTCCTTTGGATGACCAGTCTGCTTTCCAAACCAGTCACAGGCTGAGGGCATCAGTGGATCTACCTAGACGGTCTTGGAGAATTAGCCTCACTTCCAGCTAGAGAGGTATTTTATAGCTTCTGCGGTAATAAAATGGCCTATTCTCAATGCAGCACCAATAACAGAAGTTGCTTCTCTCATAGGCAAAAGATTAACAAGAGGACTTGGGTGGATTTATAGGGCAGGTTATTACACCCTGAAAATAAGAAGGTGTTACTAATTCTTTTCCTTTCCTTAATAGACTGACAGCTACTGGGCTCCAGGGATCTTCATGAGACAAATAACTCTCCAAATAAACCACCTGGGAGTGGGAGAGCTCAGAGGTGACTCTGCTCTCTCTGTGACCTATCACTGCTCGCTGCTACAAAGGGAAAGCAGGAAAAACACCAGATATCACACAACTCTTCTAAGTGCATGCAATAAACATCAAGCGTCAATCCCAGAGGATTTGTGGGTGAACAGATGCTCACCCCTCAGGAATGCTTACCCCTCAGACACACTCCCACACTCATCACACTCTCCTGGGACTATTTATAGTCACCAATAATTTGTCTCCATCCCAAAACCAGTCCCTAGTTTCAGAATCCACTTGGAGCCCTTAATCTCTTCCTTTGCATCTTTGTCTGGTACCACAGGTGATGTAAATCTCCAAAAACAGAAGAGATAACCCTGAACTCTACAGATGGGCTGTGGCCCTACTTCATCATTTCTTCCTCCATGTGTCAGCTCCTGAAACCCCAGTTTAAATTTTAGGGCCCCAAATTTCCAGTTGTCCAAGAGAAATTGTTCAGATGCATCATCTGAAAAGGAAACTGCCTGCATGGTACATGGTGAAGGATTTTGAAGGGACCTCTGCTGCCCACATAATTGCTCTACTCCCCCGAGCTGCCTGAAATATCTGTTAATAGTTTTGACATTAATCCTGAAGCATTTAAATCAGACTAAGGCATAAAAGGATATTTTTGACATAATTTTAAGAATATCATGTCATAACAGAGTAACTCATAGTCATCTAATAATGGTTATAACCCTTGTTACAACCTAGCACTTGTTTTCCGGAGTTACAGAAGATACGGGGAATTATACTAATCTAGTTCAAGTTTCCAAACAGATTCATGGGGAAAACATACATGGTGCTGTTAAAACTAGCTCCTGCTCTGAAGATAACCATCACATATTCTTCATCCTACCCTGGGATGATGATGCAGTAAGGTTGAAATCAGGGCATTTTGTTTGGCCAGATGTATTTGACAGGCAGGAGAGTATAGTGCAGTGGTTAGGGAAGGGGCTCCAGGAAGACTGCCTG
>NW_012149152.1:1227194-1228852 GCF_000956105.1 Propithecus coquereli | reverse complement strand
TGTATATATTAGAAAGTCACACCCAGTAATGGGCAAACAAATATAACATATATGAAAATAAACCATATTAAAACATATAGCTAAAGTTTATACCAATACTGACAAAGTTGGTTTAAATGTGAACGTTGATCACCTCAGTGGGTGGCTGCAGGGACATACACTCTATGGCTGGACTTGATGGACTCTTTTCCACCTCAGTGGACATTCACAGACTTACTGATGCTTAGTGGCTGCCTGGCTGTTGATCTGAAAATCCACTGAGGAGGCCTGAGTGAACTAAAGAAGATAAAAGTCGATTGACCTGCTCAGCAGACCGGAAGTAATTAGGAAGGCTCCCACCAGTGGTAAAGGGAAAGAGGAGAAAAGCACAGACTCCACACTTCCCCTGAGGATACTCCAACACAAGGAGGGCCCCTCCACTGCAGCAGGCCTCCAGACTGATAAAGAGACCTGACTGGAAGCCATGCAGCTGCATTGCTCCAGAGAAAAGGAACAGCCAGCTTGAGAGCCCTGGGCATGGTAGCTGACGCCATTGGAACATCCAAACCCCAGAACACTAACTTTGCCCAGAGGTCAAATCTATGATTGCAGCCTTCCCCTAGCCCCTGCCAGGTTGGGAGGGGGTGGGGAATCCTGGCTCTTGCATGCACCCCATGGGCGGGTGACATGCACCAGCCAACCCCCTGCTACTACCACTGCGGAGGGTGGGCCTGGGCACAGTGGGAGACTAAGGGTCCAGCAACCACTGCTGTGTCCTGGGCAATTCTACTCAACTGCACTTCCTGTGGGACCTGGGCAGGGCACGTGCCCATAGCCCTTGGTGCCTACTCCCCACTGCTGGGACAGTTGGACCACTACCACTGTCATCACCTCCTGAAAGGCCCCCAAGCAGGATGAAAGCTTTCACAGCTGTGGCCTTTTCATGGAGGTCTGCAAGACAGGGACCTGTATCTTCCTGCATAGGCATCCTGAGTGCCATGCCAAATGTGTGCCCTGCCCCACCCACAGACCCTGGCCCATGGCTACCCTGGCCCATGACCATGAGTGTGACATCCTGTGAGCCTGCTCCATCCAGAATAGGTACCCTCTCCCATGGGTCTGCTTTGTCCAGGAGTCCTGCTTAATCTCATGTGTGAGCTGTGACCTGCCAGCTCATTTCACACTGAGGGCCACTCCACCCTGCACCCCATGGGCCTACAGGGCTGCTGTGCCCTAAGTACCTACTACACACCGTGCCACACCATGGATGGACCTCATCCCACCCACATGCCTGGCACTTCAGCTGCCCAGGCCTGCACACATGTACACCATGCCCAGTGGAACTCCTCCATTCCCCATGCACATCCCATCCTGCTGTCCAGCTCCACCTCCTGGAGGCTGGTCCTGTTATGGAAGCCTGGTGACAAACACAAGGAAACGAGCGAGACAGAGCAGAGCAGCAGCAATAAAGCCTTACAGTGCATCCACCCCTCGCCTGCCTGGTCAGGATTCTGGAGTAAGATCCAATCACACCACCCGGGAATCCATCCTTATCTCCATTGAGAAACAGAGGTCCCAGCAGAGGAGAACAGGTGTAGCATATCTGCTCTCTGTTATGAGCTGAGAGAAATGGCCCCAGAGAGAAGACACCAGCATAAAAACTCAGTAAAATGAAAAAA
>NW_012149152.1:1222021-1227144 GCF_000956105.1 Propithecus coquereli | reverse complement strand
AAAAGAATAAGATATTGTATTTAATCTTTCCTCATAGGACTTGATAAACTAATGTGCATAAAACAGTGTTTGGCATATACTAAACTGTCAATGAATACTAATTTCTTTGGATTTATCCCTAATTTAATTCTTAAAAAGTCCTGTTGATGTAGGTATCACAATGCCCACCTATAAAGATTTAGAAACTCAGGCAGGTTCACATAGTCAAATAGTAGAGCTAATCTTTGACTCTAACTCCAAAACCCCCTGCTTTGGTCCACAACACTGAATCTTTAAATCCTACTGCACTTATAAGGTTGTAGTACCTTGTATTTCTAATTCTCCTCCATAAATCTGAACAACAACTTAAATTAATATTTGGTTCCACAAATCAGAGAACCCACACATAGTTAGTGATACTGTATCGTCAATTAGAAGAGTTACTCCGGAGCTGAGGGGTTCGGCTGTGCATATCGAAGCTGCTGTCATGATAAGTGCACATCCCTTTTGTCTTCCTCACCTACCTATGGCCACCGGAGAATATATTTCTCAGGTTCACTATTGCCAAGTGCCAGCTTCTATGCCTTAAAATCCATCATTGCGTTTGCATCAAGGCTGTTCTTCCCATTTCTAGGAGGCGTAGAACTCCTTTGATGGCAGTTTTGTCTCAAGAACATTCAAATGGTCTTGTCTAACTTCATTAGAACTGCACAGTGGTCTAAGTTTCTTCCACTCAACCTTTCTTTCTTCTTTTGTTCCTTCCTATCTGTCTTCCTGCCCTCCTTCCACCTCTCTTTCAATTGTGACTTACATATTGATTTTTCAGTTCTCCCAGCCACTACCAGCACGCTTCCCATTTTCTTTCACAAGCATTTCTTTAATTCATTTCTTGCACATTTAATCCCATCTTGGCATCTGCTTTTCAGGGGACCTGGATGAGCACATAGTTAAATCTCATGATAAATTGCAATATAGTTAGTTACTATCTTCAATTCTATCTTTCATTCTCCTCTTAGTATTCCAGATATCCATTAGTTTTTCAAAAATAAATATTTGTCCTAACATTCAATTTCCATGTTGTATAATATATTTTAGATGTCAATAAAACCATTTACAGTCGAAATAACTTTGTTCTAAAGAAAGAAAGGAAGTAAGAAATGAAGAAGGGAAGGAAAGATATATCATTTATTGAATGTCTACTTTGTGCTAGACATAACGGTCTGATAGGTCATCTTATTTCAACTTCAAAAAAATCTTATGATTCAGATTTACATATGACAGGCCAAAAAATTTAAGCATCATATGACAAAACTGAAGATTACAAAGGAGGAAGAACCCAAATTTCCATCCTAGTTGCTTAAGCCTTTTGCTCTTTTTGTACCTCATAAAGACTCTCAGAAAGACAATATTCTCTACTGCATTTAGAGATATTTTCAAGATATATATGAATATAATTATCTGAGTGAACTCACACACATTGAGATACACTCACATCTGCTTACACTGAGACACACTTATATAGGCATATACAAACATGCATACATATAACTAAAGGGTAATATGCAGATAAGCATACGGAAATGTGTATATAAATACTTGGGTAGATACAGATATGGGTGAGTAAGCACACACACAGATTCTGCATGATTTTGTGGCATACAGAGCTTGATTTATTCAAAGCCATAACACATATTATTAGGGTTATTGTTATAATAAAATAATCTGTTCCTCCTAAATAAAGATTTTAATATGCAGATGGTTGAAGATTTCAATGAAGACAAAAAAATCAATAAAGGCCAATGGGGTTCTGATCTATATTTGAGCTCCATTCAATTCTGCTAGTGCCATTAGATGTGTGAGTTAAGAGTGGATCAGGTGCTTGTAAATAACACGGGAAACCGATAGCTCATCACAGGAAATCGACATTCTCCTGTTGAGTCTTGTCAAACCTGTTCCAGTCTCTGATAACGCTATCAGGCTTATTAGCAGTAAGCAGATAGGACCATCCAATAATTTTAGAAGGGAAAATCAGAAGATATTTGTTTTCATAAACATCTGCATTTGCGAACTTTTCTATGCACAATTGTAAAGTAGGAAGAACTGGTCTGAATAACAATAGCTTCCATGTAGCGAGTGTCCCCTATACTCCTGAAATAGTACCAATTGCTTTGCATACATTATCTCTTATTTCATCACAACATATCCAAAGTCACGTTGCTAATGAATGGTTGATCCGGGATGTGTCCTTCTCCAAAGCCTGTGTAGGTCACAAAACCTTGTCTCTGAGTCTCTGACTCCTCTCTCCATTTAAAACAACCCACTTGTGACATCATCTCCAGTCTCCACTTTTTTTTGGGGGGGGGGAAGTGATACACATTCAGTAGAAACTGTACTTCAGGTATACATACAGCCATTCTGGTTTTCACTTTCATACAGTATTCAATAAAATACATTATTATACATTGTTATAAAATAGACTTTGTGCTAGATGATTTTGCCCAAGAATAGACTAATGTAAGTGTTCTAAGAGATTTTAAGGTAGGCTATGCTAAGCTATGATGTTAGGTGTATTAAATGCATTTCAACTTACAATATTCTAAACTTATGATGGGTTTATCAGGACATAACCCCATTATAAATTGAGGAGCATCTCTACTTCTTACAGGTAAGACCAGATAAATGTTTTTCACACTATTTCTGCAATGCCCTTTCCTACTGGAACTAGATCAGTCTCCACTTTTAATTGTCATTGATGACTCTCACAACACACACGTGTGCACGCACAGTCAGTCTCATTATCTTTGTGTTATTCTTGGCATGCATGAATGTCTCAAATTCCCCTCTTTCCTTATGAACAAAGAACCAGACTCATTGCACATTCTCTGTCTTATAAGGCAGCATTCATCACAGCAATAATGGCAACAGACCAGCTGGAGGCTGCCTTGGTTAATGTTGGTTCCCTGGAAAAGTAACCGGCAGGCTATGTCTGAGTGACTCCATGACTGAGTGAGCTACCTTTCCTAGCCTGTGTGGCCAAGTTTCAATCTTTCCACCAGGGATCATGAGCTCTGAGTCTGATCAAGATGTTGGAACTCAGATTAAAACAATAGTTACATCCTTGCAAGATGGCTTTGGAATAACACAAATGAGAAACTATTTCCTTAACAACCATGAAAATGAATCACGGGAGGTAGACCCAAGTTTGAGTTGACAACTTGGTGACTAAAGGGGGTGATCCTTTCTAAAACAAAGAAGGCAAGCACAAGATAAACCTGATATTCTGTACATAGGGGTAGCAGACACAGATTTGGGAACTTCATAAGAAAAGGATTTAAGGTAGGAAAAAAAGGAGAAGAAAATTATTGTTAATTGAGAACCTGCTATTTAGCCAGGCATTTTACTTAATCTTTACAATATTTGATTCTGTCTTCTTGATGTTTTAACAAACACTGTTCTAGGTACTAGAAATTTAATTGAGAAACACAAAGAAAAGATCCTTGTTTCATGGGGCTTACATTTGGGGAACAGGGAAGAATAAAAAAATAAATAAATAAACAAGTTGATTTTGAAGAGCAACACATTTTATAAAAACAATACAATAGAGTATCATGGTAGAGTGGGGATATGAGAGGAGTTCTTTTTTTATCATGTGGTCAGGGCAGGAAATTCACAGGAGAGGACACTTTAGTGTGTACGTGAGTAATGAGAAGACAGCAGCCCCCACGTGAATACCTGGAGGAAGAATGTTCCTACAAGAAGGAGCAGGACAGGGAAAGGCGAAGGCTATGGAAATGAAAAAAGACTACTAAGGTATAGCCCTGGGAGGAAGAAGAAGTTTCATTGGCTCTGATAGGGCCATCATTGGCAAAGTAAAATACACTCTTAATCTAAAGGTGATGAAAATCCATTGAAATGTTTCACAAATAGGGAGTGGTACGATCTGACTAGGATGTATTGAAAGCATTCCAACAATTATGTGGGAATGGATTTGTACAAGACTAACCCATTTATACATAATGAAATGTGTGTAGAAGCCAAATGGCATTTCAGAAGCCACACAAGTTTTAAAAAGTAGAGCTGGGATTTAAATACAGAAATGCCTTGACTCCATAAGCAAAGTAGATACTACCTCTTTTGAGGCTATTTACAGTGCATCACGTTGCTGCAACCTTGAACTATCCACCTAATGTGATGAGATGATTTCATTGTCTATTGAAGGCATTGGTCAAAGTTTATGAAAGTTTTTCGATTTTATTTTTGTTTATTTGGTGGAGGGCACTGGGTATTATGAAGCTGATATTAACACCCCAACTTACTTCAAAACATTTCTTTTCATTGCTATTTAGTTACTAATGACTAATGAATCCCATGGTCACCCGCTTTTGCAATAACCAATCTTTGTTTTTATCTTAACATCCTTAGTGTGTAGCTTAGAGCTGGGAATGAGGCTGGGCATGTAGCTCTAGTCATGTACATGATCTGAAACAGTTGGATTTTTGTGAGTTCATCCTAGGGGAAAGCATCTTCAATCTTTTGAAGAAGTTGTGTTAGTGTAATGTAAATTTTTAAGTAACATATTTACACTTTCTTATAACACATTATCTTGTAGCAAACGAATATTCTACCAAGAAAAAGGATAAATGCTAGATAAAATGCAAAATACATCTGTTTGAAGGCATCACAGAGCTACCAAGACAGCTGAAACTTGAGACCAATATCCCAGAAGAAAAGCACAAAAATGTGATACAAACTGTCAGAATAAGTCTTCCTTTGAGACATTTGAAGAAATAACATCAATCTTACTCTGGAGAAAAAAAAAAGAAAAAGAAAAAAAAACACTTTCAAATTCATTTTGTAAGACCAAAATAATCTTAATATCAGGACCTCACAAGGTTATTACAAAAAAAATTTAAACAGTTTATCTCATGACCACGGGTACAAAATCACTAAACAAAATATTAGAAAATCTCACCACATCCACATCAGCATCTGTTGTTTTGGGATTTTTGATAAAAGCCATTCTCACTGGAGTTAGGTGATATCTCATTCTGGTTTTGATTTGCATTTTCCTGATGATTAGAGACATTGAGTATACACTGTTTGTGGGACTGAAAACTAGCACAACCTCTATGGAAAGTAATATG
>NW_012149152.1:1191241-1219656 GCF_000956105.1 Propithecus coquereli | reverse complement strand
TTATAAATGAATAAGTTTAACCTTTCTATTCAGTACATATAACTAAAATTACTTTGCATTATTACTATAAGAAGACAGTTCTTTAAAATTGTGTGTGTGAATGTGTCTGTCAGAGTGTGGGGGTTGGAAGTCCTAATGTGCATGGAAGACTTATTGTGTGCCAGGCAACCTGCTAGACTGTTTTTACACATTATCTCAATTTTCTCACAATTAATAGAGCTAGAGCTTCCTTTTACATAGATAACATTATTGGCATTATCTCAAATCCCTCAACAGTCCTGCAATAATAGAGGTTACCATTATTCTTATGTTGCAGTTAAAAACAAAAGCCCAAAGTAAATAACTAACTCACCCAAGTCCACAGGGCAATTAACCCAAAAACTATGCTTATTCTGACAAATCACTCTTATTCCTTCATTTGTCCATTCTTTACTATTAATAATATTTGGGAATTCCAAGTATTGTGGAAATTTATTATCCAACAAATGATAATACTGCAAACAGATTGAATTATTCCATGTATACTAATTGTCATCTCAGTTTTAATTTGAGCATAACTTGCTTCATCTATATTTCATTCTGGACAGTGAAAGGAAATTCATAAGTAGACTATTCTGGAAGTAGTTCATTGATATATTATGACTTACATATAATTTTTTATAGTTTTATTCGTATGCAAATCCTCTTCCTTGACAATTGACAAAGATTAGCAAATGAATGTGAGGATGAAAGTGGTGAAAGCAATGCAGGTGCTGATGTGTGTATGTTGTGTGTGTGTGTAGCATGTTTACACATACATAATTTTTCATTTCGATCTTTACCATTGCATATGGCATTGCATGTCTGTCTCTACACAGACTCATTAGATATATTGATGCTCTTTCATTTCATTATTCCAACATATGTTACAGCATCTATGGTTATGATCCCAGTCTTTCCAATCAATCTGAAAACAATGTAAAAGTTCAGTGATAAAGAATCAAAACATACCTTTTATTTATTTTTTTCCAGTGGGAGGACACAGAACTTAGATGTCTGGATGGCACTTGAAAATATGTTGATGCTACACAAAAGAGCCAACCTTCACTCATATGTAAATGTGATTATTTAACCAGGACAATGGCTGTTGTTTTATCAGAAGAGCCTCATTTTTCAAATCAGTCTTTTTAATTCAATTTATGCAAAGATCATTCCCATTGTGGAGTCTTCTTATGGTCTCATGGCTGTGCCCAGTGCTTCTGAATGTTTGTGCCAGAAAGGTACAGACAATTCTAGCTAAATTTTATTGTTTCTTGACATTTCTATAGTATGATACACTTATATTTTAAAACAATTCTTTTTCAAGCAAATAGATTGATAGATATGGATATAGACCATATGTATATACGTAATTTTTAAAGATTTTTTTTATATTAATATGTCAGTGGGAAGAAAGCATTGTATTGTTTTATTTGGGAAAGGTAACAAAATACCACTGAAACATAAGACTTCCTTTTACATTTGTATCTATATTTCAGTGAACAATAACCGGTCACAGCTTATTTTCATTTGCTGAGTGCCAGTCACAGTGATAAGTGTTTTATGTGAGTTATCTAATTTAATCCTCAGAGCTCCCCTAGAGGTAGGTGCCCATATATGACAGCAAGATCAACCATGCCATATTGTAGCAAGTAGAGTCCAAAACATAAAAGTCATATAAAATGTGGTGCCATGTTATTAACAGGTTAATGGATTGACCAGTTTGAGTCTGTGTGGTTAAAGTCTGGGGTGGTGGTGAGGGTGAGAGAGAGTGGTAGTCCAGCTGTGTAATCCAAATCTATGTGGGACCTGCCTGGAGTTTGCCACCACCTGTGGGTAGTTGATAGTTCCAGCTGTAGGACATTCACAGCATTTTTAATCATTCTAGGAATCTTTTTTTAAAATACTTTTTATTTATACATAATATTTGTATGTATTCATGGAGCACATTGACATTTTGTTACATGCATAGATTGTGTAATGATCAAGTTAGGATATTTGGGATATCCATCATTTCAAATATTTATCATTTTTGTGTGTTGGAGACATTTTAAGACCTATCTTCTAGCTATTTTCAAATATACGATACAATACTACAATCACCCTACTCTGCTATTGAACATTAGAACCTATTCCTTCTATTTAACTGTATACTTGTACCCATTAATCCACCTCCCTTCATCCCCCCCACCCCACCCACATACCCTTTCCAGCATTTCGTATCTATTACTCTACTCTCTACCTGCATGAGATCCACTATTTTAGCTACCACATATGAGTGAGAACAGGCGATATTTGTTTTTCTGTGCCTGGCATATTTGACTTAATGACCTCAAGTTCCATCCATGTTGCTGTAAATGGCAGGGTTTCATTCTTTTAAATTTCATTGTATATAAATACCACATTTTCTTTATCCATTCGTCCACTGATGGACACTTAGGTTGATTTCATATCTTTGCTATTGTGAATAGCACTGCAATAAACATGGGGGTGCAGGTACCCCCTTGATATACTGAGCAAAAAGAACAAACCTGGAAGCATCATACTACCTGACTTCAAAATATATTACAAGGCTGTAACTTTGTAACCAAAGCATCATGATAGTGGTATAAAAACAAACACATAGACCAATGGAACAGAATAAAGAACCCAGAAATAAATCCACGTATTTATACCCAACTGATTCTCAACAGAGGCACCAAGAGCATACCTTGGGGAAAGGAGACCCTCTTCAATACATGATTCTGGGAAAACTGGATATCCATATGCCGAAGAATGAAACTAGATCCCTGTCTCTCACCATATACAAAAATCAACTCAAAATGGATTAAAGACTTAATTGTAAGACCAGAAGCTATAAAACTCCTAGGATGAAATATAAAGGAAACGCTCTAGGTCATTGGTCTAGGCACCAATTTTATGACTAAGATCTCAAAAGCACAGACAACAAAAACAAAAATAGATAAATGGGACTATATTAAACTAAAAAGCTTCTTCACAACAAAAGAAACATTTTAGAAATCTTTAAATGAGTTAATGTTCATTTTATTGGCCCTGTTTGGGGATATTGGGATTCACTCACTATTCCTTGCCCAGCTGTCTCAGAAGATAAGAATTACAGGCTATCTTTGTTGTAGGTAGGGATTGAAAGAGAACTTGATTCAATCTCCCTACATGTGAGCTCAGGGTGTGGTTTTACCAAGTTTTATTGTATTTGCATTTCGAGTACTAACTCTCCTATTATGAGGTAGAGCTACAAAAGGAACCCAGGCTATAGATCATATTAGTAAGGTAAGAGATTTATCCAAGGCCGCATAGCTATTCATATCAGAGCCTGGCTTTGAACCAAAGTTGGTTTGCCCGCTAAGTCTATACTAAAGCCATCCAGGAAGTGAGATAACGAAATTTAGAAATAACAAACGTTATAAAGTTAGCAATTCATACTCCATACTCATTTGGGAAAATTTTTGTTGTGAGAAAAGGAACTATCATTTGTGGTTTACTGTGATTTAAGGTCTGTTGTGAAAATTTACAGAAATAAAACATAAAAAAGATATAGTCTAGTAAATGCTTCATTTAGGAAATCGAACACATAGCAACATCTCAGTAAGTGGACATTTCTTTCTGTTCCTCCTGTCATCTCTGAATTTTTAAATTGTTTCATTTGAACAATTATTTTCACCAGCTAAATCTCAGCATGCCCCCTCCTGTGGTTGAATAATCTGACTTTTGAATAATTAAATAATTCCCTCCAGTTCACAGTTAGTGTGTTCTATAGCAAGGGCTTTCAATGTAAGTCCGTCTGGATCTGAAATCTACAGGTTTTCCCTCCTACAGTCATGCTTCCCCCCGCTTATGCTACTAATCCAGAAACTCACTTTAAGATATTGCAATGTCTGTCTTTATTTAAGTCCTTAATATTCCCTTTCAAAAAGCAGACAAGAACATAGGTAAATTGACAATTGTTTGTCAGCATAGTCAAATGAAAAAAAAAAAAAAAAACACTGATTCTATCACTCACATAAGAACACATCCTCATCCTTTCTGTCTTGCGTGAAGCATGAAGTGTTGCTGAGGCAGTCTCATCTTCTTTTCTGTTAGAATGAGGAGAACAATTCAGCCGCGGGAGGATGGATGTGTGTGTATCAGGCTTGTAGGAACAATAATCGACTGGTAGGTCCAGAAGTGTCCTTCAAAGACCACAGATACAAACATTGCTCTATGTGGTGAAGCATCAAGAGGATAAACCATAGATACAAAAAAGGAAAGGCATAAATAAAATGGAATTCTAAACCTTTCCATTTCCTTTTCTTATTTAGTGTTTAATGTCATCTTGGATTTGGCTAATCACACAGGTCAGAGATTAAAAATGTCATTAAGCCAGAGAAACAGAAATCCTCTAAACACACCGAGGCTCTACAGAAGAGCCTTGATAGATCTTAAAACCCCAAAGGCATTCTGTAGCCTATTTCAAACCAAATGGTTAGTATCATCTTGAAGACAAATTCTCGAAGCTGTCTCCCTGAGAATTAAAACAAACACATTGTGAAATCATTCCAAAGCAATTTTATTCAAAAGAGATGGGTATGTTTCTATTAATGATGTTTGAGTTTTACATAATGAAATCCTCAAATTAAATGGCCACCATAGCAAATATATTCAACTTTGATATTCATGGCTCATTCATTCATTCTCCACTAGAGTCACTCAATATTTAGTGAGCATCTATTTTGTTCTAGGACGGTAGGCACAGGAAAAAACAGCATTGAGGAAAGCATGGTTTCATGATTTGCAATTAGTCACAACCTATTAGCAAAGTTAGACAAAAAATGAAATTTAAGACAGTAGGATAAACTCTATAAAAGATTGTGGGTATGATGCTACAGAAACCTAGAGAAGAGGCATCTAAATCAAACCTATATGTGTGTTTGTATGTGTGTGTGTGTGTGTGTGTGTGTGTGTGTGTGCGCGCGCGTGTGTATAGAGGGGATTATAAATGAATTAAATATAGAAAGATGAGTAGGAGAGAGCCATATATGTCATTGTTGTTTTGGACTGTGGGGGACTTTCCAAGCAGAGATAGTAGCTGGTACCAAAGCATGGAATAGTGTGATGTTTGCGAAACTATAAATACCTTGGTCTGCTTGATCTGCCAAAGGGGTATTAAGATTCACATCTCCAGTTAGGCAAAATCACACATATCATTAATTTTACAACCTGACTTCTCTTTTTAGATTTTCCATAGCTTGATTCAATTTTGTTTGTTTCTTTTTAAGATAATACTGATTGACCTTTGAGAAAGAGAAAGGGATATTTATATTCATTGACAATCGACCTGTTTCAAAGTCAAAGCTACACAGAGGTTATCTTATAGAGCTTCACAAACTTAGTTAGTTCATTGTTTACTGTAGTAACATTTCTACTTTGCCTGAAGCACTTTTACATCGCCTGACCTTTATATAACACTTTAATATTCATACTTGCCTACTGAACTACCGCAAGTCTGTACAGTTTCAAAGCTGCTAATCTGATCATTTCTCACTGGTCTTTTCACCTTTCTCATTTTAGTCCCTCTACTGACAGAAAAAGAAGAAATAGATTTAATTTAAATTTTGTGTTATTCAGAACTGATGACCCAGGCGAATATTTAGGGCATGACTTCCTTTCAGCAAGAATATCGCGGGTAAAGAAATTCAAATGAATATAGTAATTCATAGTACGAACTCAGTTACATCAATCAACAATTATTCACTTACATTCAACCAATGCCATGCAATACATTAGGTGCTGAGACAAATAATTCATGTGATTTCATCCTGAATTATTCTCAGCCTGACTAAAAGTACAAAACATATAAATTATCATTTTATTAATCCAACAAACATTCTAAATTCATATACCCTGTGTTATATAGCAGAGATACAACAGCAAACAGGACAGAGACATTATTTTCGAAGAGTTTGTGCTTGAATGGAGGTTGCTGACAAGTAAAATGAAAATTTCAATATGTTGTGACAATTAGCACAGGGTCACCGAAACCGATCTTGGAAGCTCGGGGAAAGCTCTCTGAAGAATGTGGCCTCTTAGCTGATATCTGAGAAATAAAGCAGAGCTCCCTAGTTTAAAAAGGAAGAAAAGAGTGTTCCAGGAATTGGGTATAACAGGTTCAAAAGCCCAAGAGGGATAGAACTTATCGTGATGCAGGAACTGGAAGTAGGGATTACAGCCATGTGTACTGAAAGCTTCTAAGGCACGTGTATTACACAGGAGCACATGCACACACACACGGCCAAATCAACACGCAACTCCGGATGGTTGAGTGGAGATGCAGTCAGCTGGGTAGAAAGAATGATGGCAAGCACAGCCGTAACAGCAGCCACTGTGGCAGAAGGGGAAGGGAGCAGAACGTTGACAGCAGAGGCAGCAGCATAAACGGTCAGGGGCTAGAAAGCAGAGAGGTGTCAGAGCGTGAACCAAAGAGGTGCTGGGAAGTTGCAATGAAAGACTCATTTTCCTAGAATGGGTGGATTCTCAGGGCACTGGTGACAGCCCCAAGCACCCAGATATAGAAGGAAGATTTAAAAACTGAATCCCAGTTATTTGAGGGCCTAGAGCTCTATGACTGTGTGGAGGACAGGACAGTGTTTCAGAGCTTCCTGCAATCCCTTTCCTAACTCTCTGTAACTTCTTCCTATTAGCATCCCCTGGGGTTCAATTCTTGGTTCTCTTGTCTTCACTTTCTACACTCATTCCCTTGGGATCTTTAAATAAGACCCACACACGGATGACTCCCAAATACGTAATTCGAGCTTAGACACTTCTTCTTAACTCCAGAGCCACCTGTCCAATGCACACATGATACCTCCACCTCACTGTCCTATGGAAGAAGAAGTAACATCTCCCCTTACCCATCAAAAAGTCCACAACTGACACTCCTAGAACAAAAAACAGATTTACATGAGAAAAGCATAACAAATTTATTTAACAAAGTTTTGCGTGGCATGGGAGCCTTTAGAAATGAAGACCTAAAGACTCAGGGAACACTGTATTTTTATGACACATTTGAAGAGAGATTTGAATAGTTGTGGAGAGACGGGATTGGACAAAAGGGGGTGTGACCTAATGGTAATAAACCGGCAGGAATTTAGCAAGGTTCGTTCAGATCCTTCTAGGCCTCTCTGTACAGCGTTCTTTCCATCTGGTATAAGGCAGAATACCTATCACACGAGGGTCTTATGACCTGCTCTCAGGGGAGGTAGGTCAGACAGTGAGCTTGTAGGCTTTACGGCTTGCCTTGGGGCGGAAAGCAGGGCAGGAGAGGAGGATCAGAAGGTCAGAGAGAGATCTTCTTGCTTCTGAGCCCCCCCCCCCCGTCTCCTTCAGCTCAAAAACACTCGGCACGCCCGGGTGCCCTACTGGGGGACATCACGTTCTGAACCACCCCTGTGTGTAATGGACATTTCATATCTAACATGTCCCCAACTTAATATTTGATTTCATCACATCCCTCAAATCCTACTGCATCCCCAGTCACCCCCATAACCATTGACACCAATTCTTACAGACTTTCAAACCAGAAACCTTACGGTTGTCCTTGGATTTCACCTTTCTCTCACAACTCAAATGTAGGCAATCAGCGAAGTTTATTGACTGCCCCTTTGTAATATGTCTGTAATCCAAGCACTTCTCCATAGCGCTACTCCTACCTCCCGAGCCTGGACCACCACCAGGCCTCACTGGGTCACTGCAGTTGCTCCTAACGGGCCTCCCATTGGCCCTCCCTGTGTCTAGCCTCATTACGGCAGCCACAGTCGTCCTTGAAAGGTTAAGTCAGGGTTTCTAAGCCCCAGCAATATCGATGCTTTGTGCCAGATGATACTTTGTTGGGGGAGGGAGGCTGTCCTGTTTTTTTTGGGTTTTTCTTTCGGCGGCTTCCTTGGTTTTTCCCCGTTGGCCCCCTTCTTCCCGTTTTTGCGACCCAAGGTTTTTTTTAGCCTTTCTTTTTTGCCTTTTTGGGGCAAATTTTTCCCCCTTTTTGACTTTTGGCATTAATTCTGTTCTTAGGTTTAAAAAAATATCAGGACACAAGGCCAAGTCCTTATAAGAGACTGTGTGCCCTGCTGTATTTCCAGGCTTTTCCCCTTTCTTTACTCATCTCTAACTACTCTCTCTCTACTTCAAACTCGCTGGGCGCACTGCTGTTCAGTGGATGTCAGGCCCGCTCCTACCTGTGCCAGGCATGGCTCACTCCTAACCTCTTTCAATCCTTTGTTCACATGCCACCCTCCAAATGAGGCCTACCTGATCTCCCAGTTGTAAATCCCAACCTGTACTATCACCTCTGTAGCTCTAATATTGTTTTCTCTTAAGTTTGCTATCAGTAATCACCTTCTAACATATACAATTTGCTGAATCATTCAACAACGACTTACAGAAAACCTACCCTCTAATACACGCTGTTCTATGCTCCTGGATTTTAGGGGTAAATAAAACAGATCCTACTTTCTAGCTGGGGAAAACAGACATGAATCAAGTCAACAAATAAAAGATGTAATATGGCCGGTGGTAATAAATGCTTTCAAAAAACTTAAAGTTGGCAAGGGGGTGAGGAGTCCTTATAGGGAATTGCAATTGTTTTTCTTTTTTTGTTTGTTTTTTTTTTTTGAGACAGAGTCTCGCTCTGTTGCCCAGGCTAGAGTGCCATGGCGTCAACCTAGCTCACAGCAACCTCAAACTCCTGGGCTCAAGCAATCCTTTTGCCTCAGCCTCCTGAATAGCTGGGACCACAGGCACATGCCACCATGCCTGGTTAATTTTTTCTATATATTTTTTAGTTGTTCAGTTAATTTCTTTATATTTTTAGTAGAGATGGGCATCTTGCTCTTGCTGAGGCTGGTCTCGAACTCCTGAGCTCAAATGATCCACCCACCTCGGCCTCCCAGAGTGCTAGAATTATAGCATGAGCCACTGCGCCCTGTCAAGGGATTGCAATTTTAAGTAGTACAGTCGGGAAATGCTTTGTTTAGAGTGAGAGATTTGAAAGATTGTCAATCTTTATGTTTCTTTGGGTTGTCTATCCTTCTCCATTAAGCTGTAAGCTCTATGAAGCCAGTGGTTTAATTTTTTTCTTAACTGTGATCCATGAGACAATTCCACCAACTTGAATAGACCCTGAAACTTATTAGTGCTCAATAAATATTTCTTCACTAAATTAATGAACCCCTCTTGAATCAAAGAAAATGATTTGGATTATGGGATCCTTACAGCTTTGTATAATTTTCTATGGGGGGATTCACACTGGAAAAAAGGCACATTTATTTCCTGCGTGAATCTGATATGAATGTATCACAGACCATTGGCCTCAGGATTTCCTATCATGTCTGCATGGAACAGAACAGCAACATAAATTAATGCAGTAAGTATTGCATAAATGGTGCATGTAGTGTTTTCAACGTGTAGATATAGTCTATTTCAGGTGGCCAGAGAAGGTATTTGTAAGGTGACTTGAAGAAAGGGCAGAATTTCAAGAGCATGAAAAAAAAGCAGAAGACCATCTCAAAGATAAACAACACAGTGACCCAAATCTTACCAGAGTCCTACTGTGAAATTGTGCCCACGCTAATAACCCATCTCTTGCCTTATTAGCTATTGACTAGTGTGACTATGGAGGCTACGTATGCTGTTGCCCATTCCAAGACACTTTTCTAAGTAAAAGGGCATGTTATTAAAAATTATACCAGAAAAATGGGTATAATTTGGGGCTGTTACAGGCAGACCTCATTTATGTTATTATCAACCTTGTCTTGCTCCCTTTTCCAGTACTGTGTTTCTTCTCTTGTATGGTCTTCATCACGCACGTCCCTGTGCTGGTTTCCAATCTAGTGGCAGAGGGATGGGTCCCGTATCTTCCCAATCCCCACTCCCCATCCTTCCAAATGACTAGAATCTTTCACCTATGTTTCAGCTCTGCTATTTGCTGCTGATACTTCCTCCTTCTGACTATCTATCATCCTAGATTATTCCTTTTTTAACTCGATACTTTCAAATAGCAATAACTGCATTTTGCTTTGATTATGCTGTAACTCTTTCCTATCTGCCTCACCCCCCTTCCATCTAAGCTCCAGTTATTACCCTACAGGTGCTCAAAGAGAAGAGGATATTTCCTGCCATGATCATTAGGAGAGGGCTTCAAACTGGAAGTGACATTTGAAGACTAAATATTAATAGAAACTCAATACAGTTGACCCTTGAATAATGTGGGGGTTAGTGATGCCGACTCCCCCAGTACAGTCAAAAATCTGTGTGTAACTTTTGACTCCCCCCAAAACTTAGCTATTAAAAGCCTACTGTTGACCAGAAGCCTTCCAATAACATAAACAGTTACCACATACGTTGTATGTTATATGTACCACATACTGCATTCTTATAATAAAGCAAGCTAGAGAAAAGAAAATGTTATTTAAAAAATCATAACGAAGAGAAACTATATTTACTATTCATTAAGTAGAAGTAGATCATCACAAAGGTCTCCCCTTCATTGTCTTCACGTGAGTAGGCTAAGGAAGAAGAGAAGGGGTGGAATTTGCTGTCTCAGGGGTGGCAGAGATGGAAGAAAATCCACATGTAATGGACCCACACAGTTCAAACTTGCGTTGTTCAGGGTTAACTGTACATAGGTGTGGTAACCTTTGTAAAATGAATGAGTACATATTAATAAAGGTAGCTGGTGGACGTGGAATGATGTCAGCAAAATTGCCAAAAAGAACATTTTGAGCCACTTATGAAAAATTAATGCACAGTTCAATTCTGGCAGTTAGCAAGGTTTTCAAAAAAGAAATGTGGACATATATTAATATGTGGAAGTTCTTTAACATAAAGAATGCTCTAAATGCCAAGCTAGGAGAATAAATTTTATTTGAAAACAATCACAATTTTTGTGATCTTTTGTCCCTAAGCAATAAATTTTGGCTAAAAGGAAATCAGAGGACTGCTAAAAAAAAAAAAAATCCTTTAGACAAATTAAATCTAACAGGGTTTAATTGAGCAAAGGAAAAAAAAGATTCACAAATGGGGCAGCTTTCAGAATCACAGCAGATTCAGAGAGACTTCGATGCTGCCGCATGGTTGGAGGAAGTTTATGGACAGAAAAAGGAAAGTGACAGAAAATGAAAGTGAGCTACAGAAACAGCCAGATTGGCTACAGCACGGCATCTGCCTTATTGGAACATGGTTTGAACAATCAGCCACCTGTGAGTGGTTGAAGTGTGTAACTGTTACAGAAGCGTACTCCTAAGTTACGTTTTCAGTTTGCCTACCTACTAGGTTAGGTTACGGTTCGTGCGTCAGGACACCAACATGCGAGTATGGAGGCTTCCTCAGGCCAGGTTTTAGATTTGTTTAACAGGGCTATCCACAATACTCATAAGTGCTTCAGGCAGGTAGGGGTCGCTGAAGTTTAAGTTCTGGGCATAGGCAGACAAATTAGCAGATGAGCAAGGGCTTAGACAGGGACGAAATGTATGCTGCTGTTGTTGCTGGTACGGAGGATGGTATCAACATACCCAGGTGCCATGGAGTATGCTAAGTGTTTAACATACATTGTTTTATTCTAATCGTAACAACAGTTCAGATGGAAATAGATATGTGATTTTTCCCATTCTACAGATAAGAAGGCAAAGGCTTAGGATGTTTGTGAAACTTGACCAAATTTACGCAATTGGAAAGTGGCAGAGCCAGGATTTGATCCTGCATGGCTGCTGAAACTAACTTCTCAAGCTTTTAACTAATACTAACTCTTCATGTAGGAGAGAGAAACAAGCAGGAGTAAACTATTAAGAAATGAGTGTACATCTTTTCTGGAAGTGTAAATAAGAAAGCCAAAGAACAAAGCCAATTGAAAAAGCAGAAATGCTCACTCACCACATAGAAGTGTTGGAGCAAAGACACAATTCAGGAGTGGGAAAAACTATGCAGAAGCAAAGGGAAGTTAGTGGAAGCAGAGAAGGGCAAACACAAGGCTCACACTGTTCAACTGATTTGGCCTTTAACAGGTCGATGCCTGCCCCGCCAATATGTCATGTGCTAAAGTCTCCAGCTCCCCATTTCTTGTTTTCATTGTGTATAGGCTCCTCTCTGTGCTTGTTCCACCAGGAGTCATGCCCTGGTGCCCTCTCCTAGCCAAAAACCATTGAGATTCGGACAATGCTCTTGTTAAGGACTATTTATCCACTTTTGTCATCTACTCTGTTGAACCGTTGCACATATTGCTGCCGTCCATTCTCCCAGCCTTCATCCTCACACACACTCTCAGCTCACTCACACTGGGGGAGCCCCCTGACCTCTGCTCGTGAGGAAACAGATGAGTTTGGGTAAAGCACTATACGTAAATCCTTCAATCTCAGTATATTATTCAAGTTCAGAATCACCTTCTGAAGGGAAGCAGGGATAGTGGTTGAAATAGAAATGGTTAGGATAGGGAAAAGATTCGGAATGACCACTGTAGTAAACGCAAGCAAGTGTAGAGGAGAGAGAAAAAAATGCTTTATTCTACTGTCTTAGGTTCAATGGCTGGGGCCTAAAAATTAAACTGACAAAAGACAGATTAAGAAGAGAAAATGTTCATTTCATATGTACACAGGGGTCCTTAGAGAAATGAAGTAAAAATCACAAAAAGACCACTAGACCTTTACCACTTTTAAAAATGGTGGTAAATTGTGGAGAAGAGATAAGACAAAGAAAAAGGAGGGTTTGGGCTTGGGGGAGGAAGGAATATAAGATGTAGGAAGGTGACTAGGAAATGTATTATAAATAAGAGTTGATTGTTTAGTAAGCTTTGTTATGTAGCCTCAAGTCATTCTCCTCTTTCTAGAGCAAGAGGCCAGTGCAACTTTATAAATAGAAATTTCCTTTAAAATGAAAATTTTCTTTACAGACCAGAAATATATGCTCTGCTTTTAGGCAGAAAAGGGGGGCACAGATGCTTGCCCCTACCGTTGCATTTTCTTAATCGGCTTCAGCTAAAAATAATCCTCTGCCCAAGTGCCATATTTTGGAGGGGTATATTCTGATCCCCTTCACAGGAGTCAATAAAAACAAGTGCAATGTTTTCTGAACAATGGTGAGAATCCAGTTTAAAAAACGCAGATCTATTTCCCACAAGGAGGCACAAGAGCAAGAGGAAAGATCCTGGGGTTTAAGCCAAACAGAGGACAGTCTTGTAAGCAAAGTTTTGTTAAAACTAAAGTAAAACGTGAATCTTCAGGGGCCTCAGTGAGCTGACTCAGCCCTTAGTCCAGCTTGCAGAGGCAACAGGAGAAAAGACTGTGGGTGCCAGAGATTTCTGGGGTGAATTCCAGGCCCAGACTTTCCAGTACCCAAGTCTACCTCTATTCAGGGATCTGCAAAACAGCTCCAACTTTCTCCCACATGCACCATTTTCCGTCTGTTTCATTTTTTTTTTGGGGGTCTTTGAGGCCTGAAATATCTTGACCAACTGTCCGTATCACAAATCTTCAAAATGAAACTGAAATGGCATTTCCTCATTGGAACTCTTCTTAATCTTCCGCAGTGAGTTCCTCTCACCACATCCCCATCACATTTTGTACGCCATTTTGACATTCGCACCTGACTATGAGGACACTTGGCATGGCCTTGCACCTTGCAATCATCTCCATGAAATGTCTGATTTTCTCCAGAAATTTCCCTACTTCGTTCCTCCTTGTCTCCCACCCTACACTCATTCTCTAATCTGAAGGACAATTTCTGTTCTTACGTTTACGATTTTGATCCTTAGTAAATATAACATTTTTTGAAAAAAAGGTACTAACTTTTTACTTATTTTGTATAAACTTTTGCCTTCTGACCTCAGTCCCTCTCTTCACCTTCTCCTCCAACATTTGTCAAGCACAAAGCTCTGGCGCTGCTCCACGTAGCACAGCAAGCCAGCTCCATCTCTCCTCCACGGTTTGCTAAAAAGGCAAAGACAGAATCCTAACCAGATGTTGGCAACAACAAAACTGGGGGGGGGGGACTTTTTCCAAAGGGATGGGAAATTAGGGAGCAGAAACATTGTGTTTTCTGTCAAGATAAAGCTGAAAAACTGTGAGAGTTAAGAAAATGAGATAAAATTGTATTTAACTAGAGCCCACCCAAACAGCTTTTGAAGAGATTCTGTATATTCAGATAGAAGCTTTTAGGCTTGAACTGCCTTCTAGAGCAGGGGCCTAGTGAAGATGGTGCTTTAGATAAGCTGATTTAAGTTACTCACAATACCTTAGAGCAAACTGAATGAGCTCAGTTAGTAAAATGAGTCATTTTCTTCAAACAATGCTTGTATTTGTCTTGCCTCCATTTTGAATTTTGTCAGTAAAAATTATTCAGCCCATAATAGGGACTGGCATTATGTAATTTTTAGTAATAACCACTTTTATATTGTGAATTTCTTCAAACTATTTCTTAATGGCGTTTTGTGGAGTTCACATGCAAGGACCTTAGTGCATGAACAGCTCATGTGGTGAAATCACCATAGCTTTTTGTAAATAACCCAAAAGAAAATTCTTGGGAGTATTTTCCCCTTTCTCTTTCTAAGGAGAAGTGATTTCAAGTGCTGTTAGTGATGTCATTAACTTCACGTGGAATAATCCTTAGTGAAAAACAACCAAACATTTATAGAAGCATATATGGAGCAGTTTTCAGTGCTAAATTGTATCTGCCTAAGGCTAGATATTTATATTAACCCCTTTACAATTTATAGGTCTCATGTAATAGTCTCCAATACCTCTATTTGTAAATAGCATACTATAACTTTTCTGTGACTCTCTTTTGCTCATCGCATTCGATTAAAAGAAAAACTTTAGACAAATTAAATGTAACAGAACTTAATTGAGCAAAGAATAATTTGAAAATTGGGTGGCCCCCAGACCCAGATTAGGTTCAGCGTGACTCTGGGGCTGCCACATGGTCAGATAACATTTAAGGACAGATAAAGGAAAGTGATCTACAGAAATGGAAGTGAGGTACAGCGACATCTGGATTGGTTGCAGCTGGTCTTTTGCCTTATTTAAAGGTTTTAACAGTTTGAACAGTTGGCCACATCTGATTGGTTGAAGGTCAGCTGCAGTGATTGGCTCACCCTTGGCTACTTATTATAAAAGTAGGTTACAGTCTGTTTACATCTCAAATTACGTTACAGTTCACTGTGTATAGAGAAAGCTTTAGGTCAAACTCAATTTAATGATCCGCAGACCAAGGAATCCGAAGACTAAGGGAATATCTATCTCAAGTTCCTCTCTTGCTGAGTATAGTACTATATGCAGAGCTTTAGCTTAAAAGATACTACTATTGAAAAATATGTAAACAGACCACGTGCTGTGTCTGAAACCTGTAATCCCAGCACTTTAGGAGGCTGAGGTTGGGGGGGATCGCTTGAGGCCAGGAGTTCAAGACCAGCCTGCGCAACATAGACCCTGTTTCTACAAAGAAATTTTAAAAATTAGCTGGGCGTGGTGGCGTGTGCCTGTAATACCAGCTACTCAGGAGGGTGAGGCAGGAGAATTGCTTGAGCCCAG
The DNA here is from genome assembly GCF_000956105.1 of Propithecus coquereli. Lineage (NCBI taxonomy): Eukaryota > Metazoa > Chordata > Mammalia > Primates > Indriidae > Propithecus > Propithecus coquereli. The sequence continues at coordinate 1,204,072 of NW_012149152.1, read as the reverse complement.
CAGTTAGAGCTTGTTGAGACGGAAGAAAGAGAGAAAAGTATGTAAATAATTGTTACACAGACTGGTAAGTACAGATAGGTAGACACAATGGAAGAAGCATAGGAAGAGATATGACTGGGTGGAGAAAACAGGATGAATTAGGAAGGAAATGAAAGAAATCATTTTTAACAGAATATTGAAGATAGAACAGAATCTTCCAAGACATAAAGAATATAAAAGAATATTCTTGGATACCTGAATAGCTCTCACAAGTGCTTGCAGATATGAAAAGATTCAGTAAGTTGAGAATCTAAAATTAATAGGGAAATAGTTGAGGAGTGAGGGATGAGTAGAAACATAGGGTTGGACCAAGTTGTGGAGCTTTTTTGAATAAGTCAAGGAGTTCTCTGTTCTTTTTCAGACAAGGAAAGCTCAGAGAAGGATTCTAATTAGCACAGAGTCCATAATGTCTGGCTTGCCTTAGATAGTAACTTAACTATAGTCCATTTACACTAAATCCAGGATGAAAGGTTTATTTTAATGGTAGAATGGGAAGTAAAAGCCAAACTTGTGGGCCTTCATTATTATTATTATTATTATTTTTTGCATATCTTTGAATAGTTTGGATTGTTTTTTTTTTTCCTTTAAGTTAATTAATCATTCCTAAAATGTGGGTTCTTGTGTGTGAACCAGGCAGCATATGATGGATTTAGGTTAGCAAAGGCAATTAGTAATTAAATTAACAAAACAAAAAAAACCTGGGGTTAGGTGGTCCTAGGGGCCTTTGAGAATTTATCCAGTGCTAGTGGAGTGGCTCATTTTTTTCTTTCCTTTTTTTTTTTTTTTTTTTTTTTTTTTTACAGTTGAATGTCAGATCAAATGTTGCCCAGTGTTTTTACAAATGCTATCACCAAACAAAAAAGAAACCTAGCTCAGTCCTTGGAAATTATCCAGCTGTGAACTGGGCCTGTTCATCTAGCTGGGACAGCACCGTCCTGCCAGAGTATGGTCTTTTAAGAAACAAGCTGTTTGCCCCTTCTGCTACACATAGGCAGGATACATATCAATAAATGGTGAAGCACAGATGTTAAATGGAAGCAAACAGGTGTCAGTCTTACTATGCTGAGATTCTATTTGCATGCTTTCTGTGTCATGTCTTTACTATGCACAATACCTCGAAATTTTACATCACTACATTCTTTACTATGATTCATTAGCCTAAACTTTGCTTCAAACAATGCGCACAGCCCTGGATTCATTTGAAATTGTTCCCCCAAGGCTCAGAAAGCTTTCTGGGGCAGATGGAGTCTTCACTGTGTGTACCCACATTTCACCACAGCTGAAGAATCCTGGAAGGCAGCCTACCCCATGCCATACACCTCAGAGTCAGGAGTCACTGGGCACGTTGAGGGATATTCTGCTCTGGGCGGGGTGGAAGGAAAAACAGAGTCTGGGCATGTTGGATAACTCCTTTCTTATCTCAAGATGTTATTTCTCGGCACTTTCTACAATTATTCTTGAAAACTACAAGCAAGAATCAGGTGAGCACTGGGTTGGTCTAAGGTCTCCCGGAGAACTGAACTACAGCACAGATACAGAGTATTCTTTTCCATTCTGTTGAGTAGTTCTGATCTAATAAGAGATGCATGCCAACAATTAATCACAATACAGTGTGACCTGAATAATGATACAGGTATAAGGCTTTAAAGTAGTAGAGAAGAGGAACTAATTTAATTTGAATATAGTGGACAAATGACATCAAGGATAACTTCAGAGAAGACTTTAACATTTTGAAGAAAAATAGGATCTATCTTAAGTTGCTAAAGAAAGTGTATTTCTTCCCAGGTATGACATTATTATATAGCTGAGAAAAATTCTGATTTCTTTGGGTAAAATTAGCTGTTCTCATTCCCTAGCTTGTTCAGCACAGTGGTTTCCAGGAGTCCACATGTTTTATTATACACATTTATTATTACAATTGTTTTTAAAACAATTGTTAAAATAGTAAATTATGAGAATTTGAAAATATTTATCAAAAGCTTCTGCCTCTGCGAAAGTACTGAAGAGAGTTTGTCCACAGGTTCCAACTCAATAAGGTAAATTGGAAAGAAGAAAGCACTTACAAACAGACTGATGAATCATTTTGTCTCTCATCATCATCATCGTCATCATCATCATCATTGTTATCACCCTCATCATCCCTAGGCACATATTTAACCATTCTAATACTCAAATATTCAAAAAGTTACAAATTAAAATGACAATAAGATACCACTGTTCACTCAGCAAATATTTAAATAATAACATGGCCCACTGTTCCCTGGGTTTAGAAAATATGCTTTCCTCTCCTGTTGGAGAAAAAGTAAACTTGGAAACCTTACAGGAAAGCAGTTAGAAAGCATGTAATGCAAATGATAAAATGTTCATCTTATCATTTATATCAAATGATTGGAATTCATATTTTATAATTTGTACTGAATTGATTTGCTCCAGTGATACTATTCTAGGAAATTTAAATAAACAAAACAAAACAAACAAACAAACAAACAAACAAAAAAAGGCAAAGATCCTAACAAGGGTTTGTTGCATGTATAGAAAGATCTTCCCTATATTACTATGAAGAAAATAGACATAATACAAGTGTTTAGCAATAGATGACTGGTTAAATAAATAGTTGTAAAACCATAAGGTGTGTATTTATTGATATTATAAAATTCTCCTGATAATGGCACGCATAAAAAGATAAAGCATTGTACATATATAATCATCACTTTTAAAATGTGCATGTTTTTGTGCAAAAGTGTATATATGGGAAGTAATACACCATTATGTTAGCAGTGGCTATCTTTTGGGTAATAAGAGTATGGATAATCTTTTTTTCATCTTTAAATCATTTCATATTCTCCAAATATTTTACAATAAGCTTAACTTGCTTTTCAATTCAAATTTTTTAAAAAGACAATTTTTAAAGGACTGAAAGGTATTTTTATAGCTATCTGAACCAGTTGCTAGCTGACTATTGTCTTAATACTAATGCTTGGCTTGGTCGACACAAAGAGATTCACCCACCCAAGAGTAATGCTCTAACATGGCTTATGAGAGTCTGCACCTTACACTGGCTTGTCACATAAATTGCGCAGTATGAAAAGGCAAGTATCTACTCATAGAGGTATTGTAGAACGTCCTTGAAGTTCTTAAACTACAAGAATTGACTCCCCTGATGCTGTGAAAATACCGACGTCATGCTTCCTCCCCAAAGTAGTAATGAGTTTGACGTGGGGGCTGAGAGTGGGTTATTTTTAAAGCTCCCAGATGTGTTTAGTGTGCAGCCAGAGTTAATAATTTTGGGTATAGACAAGAGCTGCCCAAAGTGCAGTGCTAACCCTGAATTGTTTCTTACAGTCCACAGAGAGATTCAATGAGAAATTAAAAGGGAGATGAGTTCTTGAATTGAAAATAAGCGTTTTAAAATCTTTATAGCAATTTGACATTGCCATGACATCCAAACAACTGATCAGTGAACCTCTCATTAAATAAGATATAGACCACTCTGGATGCTTTTGAGCTCATTTGATGAATCACGTGCAAATACCTCCTATAAGTTCATGATGAAGTGAAAAAAATTTAAAATATAAATTCTGGTCCTTTAGGACACAAGGTTTAATGTGCCTAACTTCGCAGCTACACTGTGAGTTATTGCATGTCCCCCACAGAGCTTAGCACAAGCTACACATACAACAGGGACTCCAAATGCCTCTTGAATTGTAATGAATGATGGTTTAATGTGTTTGCCATTTAAGAAATTAATTGAATTTTAACTGGGGCCGTTAGTATCATGATGTCTTTATAATCAAATAATTTACTTAGGATAGTGGATGTTTTTGGCATTGTGGTTAGACTGACTGGAGATGTTTTGCAGCAGAAAAAGTTTCTTCATGTCCTTTAAATGATCCTATGTCTCTTCTTTTATCCAATTGACCTGCTTGTAATGCACTAGCCCTTACTTCCCAGGTCCACTGTCTCACTTGCAGCAAGAAGCTGAGCCAGTCAGAACAGTGGCATGCTTAGACCCTGGCTCACTTGTCTCAACCTTGTAGACATTATACAGAGACCTACACTGGCTCTGCCTAATCAACACTCACCTTCCCTCTCTCACTTTTGGGCATTTGAGGTTGGAAGATATTTACCAAGCACTAAGAACTAGGTTATTGAAATTGCACATTTTGCTGAACAATTAACCTCTGTTCTATACCTCAGAAGTTTGTTCAGAGCTAAGATAACATTGTCATAGAAATCCAAGGGTAAGTCTTTACGAACTGATGTTGCGATTTATCAAAGCTAAACTTGTCGTCAAGTATCAGCATAAGTCAGGCACTGTAATTGGCCCCCAGGACTGTGACCTGATAGATGTGTGCTATGCACTGTTGCCTTTGTTAGCAAAGATGGCAAAGATTGGTTTTATGGAATATTTGGGGAAAACTAAAGAAAGAAAGTACTTGTTATATTTTCATCTCTTTGAAACACTGTTTATGGATGAAAAAAAAGGTGAAAGATGTTCCATGTGGTTGGAATTCTGTCAGCTAAGACAAAGACGTGGGAAAGGTAGATGGTTTATTTGAAGTTTGTCTGAAGCAGGGCCTGTGTATGGTCTTTGATAAAATATGCTGTAAGATAACTTGAAAAATAGGGTCCTCTGAGCGTGTTAAAGAAAGTATTATTCTGACACTTGCTAAAAGGGCAAGGCAGACTATTCAGGAATGTTGCAGTAAGTGTCAAGACTATCACAATTGGGGAGGAAGATGGGGCTCAACTCAGAATATGGCATGGAGAGCTGGAAACTTAAAGCCAATAAGCAGAGAGGGGGGAGAGGATGGAAAATTACCAGAAGAGGACATCCAGAGTAGAAGGATTCTTGCCAACTTGACACGATTCCTGCTGCAGGCAGCCAGGGGGATCAGATATCAAGGGTAGGGACTGAGGACGCTGGTGAGACACTGAGGACAATCAGATATCCAGGGTAAGGGCATTCTCTCTAAATTGGCTTAGCAGGATTCTTGCTAAAACTAGGCCAGGCAGGCCAAAGAAAAGGCCAAGGACAAAGCCTAGTAGAAAAGAGGGTTCAGAGGAGACTGGCCAAAGTTTGATTAAGGAAATAGTTATTGTCAAGAGTTCCATAAAATGTGCATATATGTTTGTATGTATATGTTTACATATTTAAATAAATTCTTTAAAATAAACACACTTTTTATAAAACTGTGAAAAATAAGGAACACTTAAGAATGAAATACACATCATCCCTCTACCCAAAGGCAACGTTTTTAAAAATATCCATTGCATTTCTTTTCAGTATTTTAATGTACAAGTATAGGTTTAAAAGCATAATAATAGTAAACCAATCCAAATTACAAAAAAAAGAAATTTTAAAAAAGACCGAAAAAGTCCGTAACTCTATACTCCTGAGTATGGGATTCTTAACCTACCCATCCCTAACAGCATCTTGCAGATGGAATTGTTGATTTGAGGGCAATTGTCTCCTATGAATTTTACCAATGTGTGACAATTACCCAAGTTCCTGGGCTGAAAAGCAGCCCTGCTGTGAAAATTTATAGTGCTCAATAGTCCTCAAAATTTCTCATTTGTTACCCAGAGTGAGATGGAGAGGTAGCCTTGGGGGGTGGGTAGGGAGGTCGTTGAGTACAGAAAGGAGAGCTGAAAGATTTTGCACACCAATTTGAAGCTTGCGAAACACAGGGATGTCAGTTTAAGTTTTTGACAAGGATGAACCATCATTTTGATGTATTTTTTGCATGGCTGCTGTACTGAGTCTTTAATTTGGGATCTGTTTCAACCGCTTCCTTGGCTGTCAAATGAAGATAATGGTACCCTGCTTCCCTAATTCGCAGGGTTTTTGTAAAGATAATATCGTTCACAGAGCTAAGAAAGTTTGAAATATAGAATATAGTGAGCTATCATTCATGTAATGTACATGGGATCCCGCAAGCTTTCTCTGTACAGGGTCAGATAGGAAATGTTTCAGGCTTTGTGGGCCATACTGTCTCTTATCCAAGCACTGTGCTCTGCCCTTGGGGTGTGGAAGCAGCCACAAACTTTAAGTGAACAAATGAGCATGGATGGTTCCAATAAAACTTTATTTATAGACACTGAAATCTGAATTTCATTTTCACATTCATTTTATTTGCCATTATTGGCTTACCACGATTTATTTCTCACGCATATTTTAAGCTGCAAGAAGGTAGAGTCCAACTCTTATGCTTTTGCAGGAGACAGATTGCTGGATAAATATTGAACAATGGATTGAAAGTGCCAGGCTATGTTTTGGCTAAAGAATCATAGAAAAAAGTGGCTGGTAGAAGACTTGCTTCTTTGTTAATGTAGGCAATCTACTACACTAAGTCATTGGTGAGGGACATGGGATGCCAAAGTCCACTTCTATATATTTTTTTAAACACAGAAACAATCCTTCTTAAGATCACAGTGATAACCAGTATGCTTTGGAAAGCAGAGTAACCAGAAAAAAATGGCTTAGGTCTCCAGGAGAGCAAGCAATCAATTTCAAGAAAAATGGTTTTATTGCAGAGATGGAGCTGCTGAGGAATTTCAATTCCCTGGTGTTCCCTGAGGCCAGCCATAGGGACTCAGGACTAGGCAAGTTCATGTTGGCCTGCACGATGAACCATTTCCTGGGATGAAAAGTAACAAGCCTCTTCAGGGAATGAAGGAGGGCAGCAAATTTCTATTTAAGGAGAATCTTGAAATAATCTCTTCTCCAAAGAGCTGAGAGATATGTGACTTACTTGATTGGAAAAACGTGAGCAAATAAAAACAATATGTGAGTGAGCATCATTGTTTACTTCCTGGTCTTCCAGTCAGTAAGTAGAGTAGATGGCTGACCATTAGGCCGATAAGTAACATCTGACCTACATACTGCATCTTCTGTCTTGTCAGGAGCATAGCAGGCCAAGGGATAGAACGTCAGGTCCATTGAAGCAGCTGGAACTATGAAAGCCTGACCTTTCTTTCTTGGAGGAGGCATTATTCTATAGGCAGAGGAAAGAAGATTCATGTTTGGTGACACTGTGAATTGTGACTTTTTTTCCAACTCTACTGCTGGGCATATTTACAAAGCAGACATTGTTCAGGAATGTTGTGCCTTGGGGACGCTTGGGATACAATTCACTATCATTACAACTCTCTGTGCGGAAGCGAAGAAGTAAGAAGACTGATTTTGCTCCCATAGACCTACGCTCTGTCTTTGAAAGGATATTCTTGATATTCTGATCCTCATGAAGGATAGCAGAATAGGCCCCTCCAAAATGTGCCACCTTGTCATGAGGATTATTTTGAGCTGAACATAATTGAGAAGAAGTAGACACAAGAAAACTCTCTGCTCTCTCCCTATGTGCCTAAGAAAAAGCATAAATTTGAAAAGTTGTCCTCCTTCCCCTCTTTACCAGGAAGGACACAAGTTAATCACCAAAAATAACTCTAGACCCTCATCAGCTCTGAGACGGCGACAGAGAAATCCACATAACAAACCTTACTAACCGGTGTGGAAGAGCAGGATATGCCTCCCCAAAATGTGAAGGGATGTTGATCTGAAGAAATTAATAAGATACAGATAAAGGAAAGCTCTCTGTGCCCTTCCTCTATTTGCCTAAAAGCAGGACATACATTTACAAAAAGAAACGATATCCCACCTCCCCTCTGTACCAAGGAGAACAGAGGTTAACTACTGAAGGCAACGTTGGACACATCATCTGGAAATCGCATCAGAGAAATCTACATTAGCAAGCTTTACTAACTTGCCTTTTTCTGCTCTTTATTTGCCTTCCCCCAAGGTGCTACCGCTAGGGAGTCAAAGTCCTTTTCCTTTGTCTTATTGCTTCTCTAACAACAGGTTACTGTTCTTTGTTGAAGATGCTATATAAGCTATATTTCAAAGTCAACCTCTTGGAGAACTACTTATTCATTCCCTGGGTGTCTCCCAGGTGTATATAAAATGTACATGTTAATAACCTTTTATTTGTTTCTTCCTCTTGTTAATCTTTTATAACGGGTCGGTTCTAAGTAAGAACCTGTGGGGATTATCCTTCCTTCACCTATACCAGCTTTTGTCTACCATTAGTTTCCGCATACATTTATTTGCCACCTTAGAAACTCAAAGTCTTTGTCCTTCGTCTTGCCACTTTTCTAAAAATGTATTATTTTTTGTTAAGATTCCATATAAACTCAAGTTCTAGCCACCCCTTTGAGTTACTCATCTCTGCACATCTTAATAAACTTCTGTCTGTTTTTCTCTTGTTAATTTGTCTTTTGTCAGTCCAATTTTATAGGGCCCCTATGTCACCCTCTAGAAGGGTAGAAAGTAACAACACATTTTGCCTCCCCTACACTAGTAAATACCAATCTTTATTGAAGCGTAGAAGAGACATACAAGAAATTAAGACAAATGTCTACAATTGACTTTATGACAGAAAGCCTAAAGAATAATGTTTGCATTCCCAACTAAAATATCTATGATTTATATGCATTTGCTTAGATACCTGAACTTGAGATCTCTAGGAGTCTGTTTACCAGATACTTCCCAATTTATCCCCACTCCCAGTTTCCTCGCTAGGTAAGAACCCCTTAGGGATCTGTGCTACAGACACATTACACTTAGCATGTTGTTGTTCTAGCATAAATTCCAGTAGCATATTCATGTTATGTCTACTTTGCACCAGCAGTCATAACATCCCAACACCCATGGCCTGACTGGTTCCTTTAAATAAAGAACCTAAAATCCTACTATGTGCCTGAATGCACTTGAAACACAGGAGGTACTACTTGGAAGTGTCTCAGCTTCTAAGTTACTTGTCTCAAGTTTATATATAAAATCTGAGTGTTGCCAGCCACATGGGATTATCTGGACACCACCAAATCACTCCCAATAGGTTCCTCCAATCCTCTCTTACCTCTCTTACTCTTATATCCAAGAGGCCCTCAAAACACATGTCTCTAAAAGTATCATATGTACAAAATTGATATTCTACTGACTACTTTTAAGCATGAGACTCAGATCATTTGCATTCTCATAATTTAACTACCAGGGTTTAGGTTTGAGGGGACATAGGTCAGCATAGTTTTTCTAATTGCTCCAGAAAACTCTGACCTGAAAAGATGAGGTTATAAACCAACAAATATTTTGTTATAGTCAGGAAATTCCAGCAAACAAATTTATCTGTACAAACAATTTACTTATCTGGATAAATATGTCTCCCATCAAAGAAATAGGTTTTTCATCTGCTTGTTCATCAAACAATAGTTAATTTATCAAGATTGGTTTCAAGACCCTCCCTCATTCTGCTATCAATTCTAAACTATTATGCCATGAATTTTACTTACTTATAATCATATTTTTACATTGAAAGACAAACTTTAAACCATTTGACCCCGGACTCCTACCTCTATAACTATCCTCACCCGATTCCTGTTCTAAAACACTAAGATTCTGCCAAGGTGGTTTTCTCTCGGTTTTTAGTAGGTCCAATAAAGTTAGATTTGCTTGATCAAAAAACAATTCTGGTGGTCTTTTGGGAAAGTCATCATTTGATAAACACATGGAACTAAGAGGTGCTATTCATCTTCTGTTTTCTTTTCGTAACTCTATTCTATACCTGGGTTTCACTCAACTTACAGCCTAATAATAGTAATTATAACAAGAGCTAATACCTATCCACCATATATAGTTAATAGCATTAACTCATTTAATTCTTATAACTACTCAGTGAAATAACAACTATTATCATTCTAATTTTAGAAATGAGAAAACAGTAGTATAGAAAATTTTAATAATTTTCCCAAGGCTATGCAACTAATAAATGATGAGGCTAAAATGTAAACTTAGGTAGGATGGGTCTAGAGTTTGATTTTTTAGCCACTAGACTATTGTTCCAGGAGCCTTGTTATTCTTGAACTTGACACTTCAAGTCTCTGCTGATTCTTTTTTCATCGGCTACTCTCAGATCCTTATATAGAAGCCTATCGGCACTGAAACTCGAACCAGAAAAATTATCTATAATCTTAATCCCTTCTAAAATCTTGAGTTAAACTGCAAGTAAAAAGAAACTTAACAATATCTTTACTCCACAATACATTGAAATGTGTGTTCTAATTCCTCTGTGAGTTTAACTTGTTTATTTTTTTTAATTTCCATAATATTACAAATGACACCATCACACTTCTGGACTGGACTTAAATCACATCCCTTAATCATTAATGATCTTCTAGTACATTGATCTTGACAATTAATATTAAAGTAAGATTCAGGATATAAATTAAATAGAACTTACAATGACTGACTCCCTCATTTTCCTCCCTGAAATCTTCTTGCTTTTTGTCCAAATGATTTAAATTTAGGCAGGTGAGAATTCTACCACTGAATCACCAAAGCAAGTTTCAGTTAGGCAGTTTACCTGAAGATTTCCATATTTTAGCTACATTGAAATTTTTCCAATCATCAACTGTCTTATCTCCATTAATGAAAGTGTCAGCAACAAGACAATCCAAACAGTGGATAATTAAAAAGCTTTGTACTTGGCTTTGAGATGTGGTGTCCTTCATGGAAATGGTGTCAGTTATCTCCCTAATACTATGTGTTTCAGTCAAATGCACAATCACTGACAGCAGACAGGTAGAGACTGAGATGGGAAATGAACTCTTACTGCAAAAATTTTCCCCAAAGAGGATCATTCTCAGACAGAAAATAGAAAAGAAGTCATTGGGAAGGATGAGTTTTGTCTCCTAAGTAGCTTATCTTTCAGATCTGAGGCCAAAGAATTAATGGCTTAACAAGACCATTCTAGCTGTTTTGATTATTGGAGAAATTCATTCACATGGTATTTTGCTGAAGGAGAATTTGTTGAAATTGGAAGCTTTTGTATGCTAAAAAAAAAACCTATGAAAGAAAGTTTTTATGTGCCAATGAATTTGCTGAAACAAGATAATACTCTCAGAGGGCAATATTGAATTCAACCTCGGATACTCTGAAGGCCTTCCTTACTTTATTGATCCCAGGAAGATAGAGGGTTATTGAGGTTGAGATGAGGTTCATATCATACTGTCTTTTCTAACAATTCTACAGAGGGCAGTGAAAGTCTTGGCCTTGGCATTTCCCCCTCCCTACCCCCCATCCTCTGGTATTAGTTCTTGGAAATGAAGTGGTTGAGACCCTTATAGAGTTTTGAGAAAACATTTGTTGTCATGAAATACTGCAAAAATGTGTCTAAAAACCTTATTAAAGTATTTAAAAAATACATTTTTAAAGATTTTTTGCTCTGGCAGAAATAAAATCTTTTAAAAGTCAGTTATTAAAAACAAATAATTCCCTTAACCAGGAAATCTTGATTGACAATGATTAAAAATGAAGGTTTTAAAGACTAAATATTAAGGACAGGGAGGGGTATTCAATTATCTAGAGCAGCTAACAGCCAATTAACAGCCGAAGGTGTTCCATAATGTTTATGGACTTTGAAGGGGCTGAATTTCACTTCAAAATGGAAAATGATTTACTTCTTAAGTGGTATACATTCTTATTTCTGACAAAGAGATGCATTATTTATCTTAGCACCTCTCTGCCTCCACTACTGGTTTGGTTTCTTATGCCTGCTCCTCAAATGTGTGTCACTTATCCTTGCTGTTCTTTATTCTCATTCTATGAATAACTTCTAAATCAAGAGTTTCAGCCTTTTTTCCTCAGAGAAATCAGGCACAGCTTCACCACAGAAGTGACACTGGGCTGCAGACATGTATAACATCCTGTAGAATTCCATCGTTTCTAATCAGGTAAATATAGCTTCAGCATCCTACACTCAACGTGCCCAACCTAGTGGTTATTCACTACCCCACTTTTCCCACATTTTCCTTAATTTTTTTTCAGCTAACAGCACTGCAAAGCATCAAATTATCCTCCTTTGATATCCTAAGTCATCATTGACTTCAATAAATGTATGCAATTATATCTGTTCTTTCTATTAATACATACTCAACACTTCTCAAGTCCGTGCCTTTCTCCCATATCCACCATTATTTCCTTTACTTACAATACTCTCTTCTCTCATTTGCACTGTTTTAATCACGTCTCAACAGATATTTCTGCTTACAGAATTGACCTCTTCCTTATAATCTAACTGCCAAATTACCACTGGATTGATCTTTCTACCAAAAACATTGATTACCTTATTCCTATGCTTCAAAACCCTTACTGGCTCATTGTTGCATAAAGGACTAAGTTCAGATGCCTTACCTTAACTTATAAGGATTTTTTGACTCTGACATTGGCATGCCTGAAGTGTAAGTACAACCTCTCCCTGGAAAGCTTCACCTCACTTTGCATCTCTGCTTTGGAATTATTATTTTTTTCCTTGATGCCATGAATATTTACACTTGTCACACTTATACTATTTTCGTGTACATGATTCCCGCCTGAATGTAAACTTCTCAAGGACAGGGAATGTTTTAGTTGTCTTTGCATTCCCAGAACCTAGTAGAATCTTGCACACATTAAACACTCATATTTTAAATAAATGAATGTGTGTGATTTTGTTTTCTTCTCTTATACTCTCTTGTTTGAAAAAAATAAACTTCTAAATATTAGGGGTGAAATGTAAAAAATATATATTGATAAGTATTTTAATTCCCAGGAAAGAGATTGGAAGAGAAGAAGAGGAACAATTGGAACACTTATTCTATCATCTGTGAAATCAGTACTATGTCTTCTTTCTTTTATAAATGCTATCATATTATTCACTACAGTTTTGTCATAACAGTGCTATTATACCTCTCATATTTTTA
>NW_012149152.1:1188878-1191191 GCF_000956105.1 Propithecus coquereli | reverse complement strand
AACCAAGTCTCAAGAATCTTTCTATAGCAATTTTGCATTGTTCAAGTTTCCAGGGATATTGAATTATAGATCCTGTGGCCATTATCATTAGGGCAGGAGGTAAAACTTTAGAGCCTTCATATTTTTATTTTAAAATATACTTTATATTTCTTAATTTTTAATTAAAACAAAAATGGTCCAAAATTAACACACAGATAACCCTTGTGAGTATGTGTGCGTATAGGCAATTAATTAATTAACCCAATTTATCTCTCTAATGTAGTCACTGAAAGCTTCTTTTGATTCCTTTTTGAAATGATTTTATGCTTTTGTTAGTATATGCATATATGTGTATATATATATACACACATATGCTAGTAAAATTATTTACTATAAAGGGGATCATATTATGTACAATGTTTTCTTCAAGGTTTTTGATATTTAATAATAGAACTTTCAAACATTTATTTTCTATCACATTTTTTGAATGGATTCATGTTATTTCATCCTATCTTAAATATCCTTTATAAATTTCCATTTTCCAACTAAAACAAAGAAACAAAAGTGATCAAAAAATGATTTATTTAGTTGATCCTCTACGAACGAATTCATCACTTGTTTCCAGTTTTTTGCTACTATCGAAAAATGTTGTACTGAGCATTCTGGTATACAAATCTCTCTAAATTTTTATAAATACTTCTGTGTGGTCAATATCATGTAGTGAAAGCACTAAATAATATGGCATATGCCTTTAAATATGTGATACACATTGACAAATTACATTCTAAAAATGCACAAATTTTCACTTCCTGATGAGGGTGACCCTTGTCTTCATCCTTACCAGCAATGTTTAAGGACATAGATTCTGAGAGATTAAGTAAATAAAGAAGCTAACATTTGAACTCAGCCCAGTTTGTTTTCCAAAATTGTGCTATTTCTATTACATAGCACAGTCTCCAGTGTAAGCAGTACGATTAAAAGGAAGCCTAGATGATGCTTATGTTTTATAGATATTTTTAGCCTATTAAACTCTGTCAAATATTTGCTTTCGTTTGATTTCTACAACCGATGAAATGCAAATTCAAAGTGATAATTGCCTTACCTAAGAACATGTAACTACCGGTTACCCTGTATTCTGCCATTTTCTTATTCAGATCTTATCTTCTAACAACACACATGATCTTAGGGACATGATCTTCCTACCCAAATTTCTGATCTGTAAGATGAGGAAGAAAAGAAAAGTGTTTGAACTGAACAATATCCATGGTAATTTGTAGCTTCTTGGTTTTTTAATTCTATTCCCTTAGATCAGGGATTAAAAGATGAAATCCCATTTACTTCTTAGATACTACCAGCACAGAGTATTCTTTGTCTGTAAAGAGTGTATGTTGAGGGGAGTTGGGGGGACAAGGAGTCAGGGCATGATGGAGAGCTAACAATCTTGTAAGTGTTTAAAGTAATTATACCTTTCCAGGTGTTATATTTGGTTGCAATACAAGAGCTTATAACCAGCTGACACTTTGCTAGCATTATGAATTTCTGTTAACTACACTCCCCTTGCAGGGTTTTGAATTTGAATATCCAGACACAAGTTTTAAAAAGCTCTATTATGAACCCAGGAGTTTCCTTCAATGATGTTGAAGTAAACAGAATTCCCCATTAAACCACAAATTAATTAGACAGAAAACATTGAAAATTTCAAAAGCTAAACATTAATTAGAGTTGCCAATTTTTATCCAGGTATTTTTATTTCTTTTACTCTCTCTTTTTGACTATTCCTGACATTAGATATGTTTATATTTTGCCATGTTCTTTCATATCTGAAAAAAGAAAGTGAGGCCACAATGACACTGGACCAGATTCTCAACTGAATCATTATTTCAGTGGTGCCCTTAGGTTGGTCACTTGAATATTACAGTTCCCTCATCAGTAAACTGAAGATAATTAAACCTGTAAATACCATATCTCCCTCATACCTTCTTTGTAAATAAAAATGGCAAAGTGAGACAAGTATTTAGCACTGAATACAGTACTCTTACTGCTCTTTACTGTTTACCAAGCCATTTAGCTCTTGTAGAATTTGGGATATAATCAAGTACAAAGGACTTTGATTTGGAATAGTATCTGTTACTTTATTAAATCCAAAAAAAATGCTCTTTTTATTAATTCTTATTTTGCATTTGATTTCCAAGGGTCTAATATCCATCTTGTTGTTGATTTGTATTTTCACTAAACAACTCAACAGAAATTTATTCAATGCCTAACTAAATCTGTGGCACTATGCTGTGTGCTGTGAGATCTTAGCCAATATGTTCTTTTTTTTTTTTTTTTTTT
>NW_012149152.1:1172651-1188748 GCF_000956105.1 Propithecus coquereli | reverse complement strand
ACTCTTGCTCAGGCTGGTCTCGAACTCCTGACCTTGAGCGATCCACCCGCCTCGGCCTCCCAGAGTGCTAGGATTACAGGCGTGAGCCACTGCGCCTGGCCAGCCGATACGTTATTATAATCACAATCTAAACTCCGTATCCCTTCTTTTCCTTCTTGTTTCTTTTTCCTT
This sequence comes from Propithecus coquereli, assembly GCF_000956105.1. NCBI lineage: Eukaryota > Metazoa > Chordata > Mammalia > Primates > Indriidae > Propithecus > Propithecus coquereli. Next base: position 1,188,577 of record NW_012149152.1, on the reverse strand, counting down.
CCTTGAACGGCTTCTCGGAAGGCTGTGTCTTTCTACTCTGCTGTCTCTTGTTCAGGCCTTCATCATGGTATCCACAGTGTAAATCAGCTCTTCCTTCAAAACGGTCAGAGATCATTTGAAGAACTATGCATTTGATAATGTCATTTTTTTTGCCTTGATCCACACAAACTTTTCTTAATTTTCTACCAAATAAATTTATATTCTTGGTTATAGCTATCAAAATTCTTCATAATCTCACTGTGAATTGACTTTCAGGTAATTTTTCGAAGTTCATTCTCAAAGTCAAAACCATTAGTAAATTCCTAGATAGAAAATGTTTTGTTACGCAGGAAGGGATAAAAAATTACCAAAACTTAAACAGTTAAAAAGAAAAACCTTAATCAGCAAAAATTTAACTTTCTTTTGAGCTGAGATGGAGGTATATATCTAATTTTTTTTCCCTTCGGAAGCTCTCCATCTTCTTAAAATCTAATCTGGACCAGCAAGGGAAGGAAACTTGCATTACTTCAATGGATCCCTTCCAAACATTTGCTTTATATGGCCAAGAAGCACTTGTACTCTTTGCAAAATAGCATGATCACATTATGCCCATTCATTTAAAGGTTGGTTTCTAATAGGCTTGTCCAGACTTGGGGGCCTGCCTAGTCTAGGTAATAACACACTGTTCATTTCTTCAACTAGTAGTTATCATTTCAAAAGCAATTCATCGTTTTAAATAATGAGATAACTGTTGGTGAGAATCACAGAAGCAATTCTTGCCAGCTGGCATTTGTCAGTGAGTAATATATCACCAAAGGGATTGGATGTTCTTAGGGGGTGAGGCCAATACATCATCCATATGAAATGCTGTGATGATATATTGATGAAAATCAGGATGTCCAAGAAAGGGATTAGATCTTTTCCTTTTTTAGTAGGAGAAAAGAGGAAAAAGAGGAAGAAAAAAATCCTTTAATTTAGAAAAATAATAAAGCACCCTGAGGATCTTTAAATTACAGCTGTGTCATTGGTAAAGTGTAATAAGAATAACCAAAGGAATGAGGCAATTTTTCTTTAAAAAAAGAATAAAATATATACCTTTCCAATTGTGAAGTATTATAAAGTAGATTTCCTTAACAAACCAGCTGTATTTTAAGCCCGACTTCCTGCAAAGCCACGAAGCAATGCAGAGCCTTGCCTTGATGTCATTAAGCAAATAAAACTGTGAAGGTGCAGCTTCCTAAACAGGGAATTACAGGAGGCTGAGTTGTTTCACCTCTAGGGGGTGGATGGGGAGGGTTCACTCTTACAGACCAAGTGCGTTTCTAACTTAACAATACATGAAGTCTCTAGTTGCCATGGCAATCATAAGACTACAGTTTCTCCCCATATGTAATGTAATAAAGCTATCGTTTACATGAAGAACAACATTTCAGGATAACATGAAATCAGTATTTGAAAAAAAACACATTTTATTTTTAAAACCTTCACAAAAGGCTCACACGTGCTTGTACTCAAACCCCGCCACATACACACACCATGTATAAACTACTTCTATTTGAAAGCATCTCTGGTTCTTGAGAGTACCCTGGGGCCTCCTTTTTCACTAATACGTAGCTTAGATTTTAAGTGTCCCATGTTATCATGTTGCTGCTAGACACATGCGCTACAAATACCAACAGCCTGAGACAGGAGCCTGCTTCTACACATGGGACTGATTAGATGCTAAGTAAAATCAGTCACATTTCTGATGGGTTGTTTTAGGTTTTCAGTGCTCATAAATTGTAAATGTTGTCTGATTATTAAAAAGTTTGGAGTTAGCATTTGGAGGGATGAGAGAAAGTGACTTGTCATGACAAGTAAATTTGGATGCCACTTTAAAGAAGAAGAAGACCAGAAAGGCAGAGAAACTAGTGAAAGAAACTGACCAGCCCTGGGGTGAGACTTAGTAACATAATAGTGAGTTTCAAAAACAGGAAATTTTTTTTGTAAGTGTGAGTACAGGCTGCAGATATTACAAAAGGCAGAAAGGTAAATTAATCTAAAGATTATAAGATAACTTGTTTCCCTTGCTGTGTAATTAATATCCCTCCATCTTCTGGAGAGTTCGGCACAAATTCAAACAAAAATATTCTTTGAGCAGTATTGCTTGGTATTTGATGAATAAGGCATGTGCCTTTCCATCTAGGAGTTTCCAATTGAGCGGAAATTGGGTATTGAGCCCGGAAAGGAGAAAAACATGAAAGGGCATGTACAGTGAGAAAAAACAAAAAAAGGGGGTTGCTTAGTAGGCACAGCAAAAGTTTCTTGAAAAAGGTGATTAGCATTCTGCTGCTTAAAATCTGGGTTATTGTCTTATAGATGTCTGTATTACCGCTGCATAGAAAAGTAACAGGTATCTAGGTGCTATGGTTTGGATATGGTTTGTCCCCCAAACCTCATGTTAAAATTTGATCCCTGTGTGGGAAGTGTGGCCTAATGGGGGGTCTGGCAGATCTCTCATGAATAGATTAATGCATCCCTCAGAGTTGAGTGATTTCTCACTCTTTTAGTTCCCAGGAAAGATAGTTATTAAAAAGAGCCTGGCACCCTCCCACCAGCCCCACCATTCTCTCTTGCTTCCTCCGTGTGATTTCCATCCATCTGCCTCCCTTTTCCCTTCCCCCAGGAGTGAAAGCAGCCTGAGGCCCCCACCAGAAGCTAAGCAGATGCCTTTGCCATGCTTCCTGCACAGCCTGCAGAACCGTGAGCTAAATAAACCTTTATATAAATGACCCAGTCTCAGGTATTCTTTTATAGCAACACAAAACCAACTAAGATATTAAGTGACACTAAATATGTTTAAATCAAAGAGTAAATAAAAAATCAATCAATGAATAAATGAACAAATGTTGAATGACTTTTGCATGACATGTAGGATACCAAATTTTGTGAAATATGTAAAGTTTTCTCTGTTAGGTTTATTCCAGGTGGGAATCCGAAAACTTTGTATAGGACAGAACGTGCTTAATGCAAAACTTAGGCTTGTGAAACAATAGCTGCAGGAGTCTAGGGAGTCCCTGGACTTTGTAGATTTGACAGACAGCTGCAGCCAGTATTACTTCCCCTTCCCTCCCTGATAGAGACAAAGTTTATCTCCATTTTGAGAACAACTTTACTTTCAAATTCTAATGTAGTTTTTTCTAAATACTGATTTATGTTAGGCACGGAGTGTGTAAGACAGGGAGCTACAACCTCACATGTATACACATGTCCAGCAGGTAATGTACACAGTGGAGCAGGTTGAGGTATGACGGTTGGGTGTGGCAAGGACAGTGCAAGGGTGCAAGCTCCAGATTCTGGCTAAGGAAGCAGCAGTTACATAGTCCCAGACAATTTGTCCCCTTGAAGGCTAATTTTCAGCCTCTATCTAGAGCTTAGGTTTAGGTGGATTTGGAGAAGAGGGAGGAGAGGAGGCTGCAGAGATTGATCGCAGTCCTCAATGCTCATACCTTTGCAGGCCGTGAAGAGCCATTGAAGACTTGTAGCTGAAGAATGGTATATATAATAGTAGTAGTTTCTAATTTAGCAACTGGGTTTCCAATTAGGAAGGCAATTTGTTGTAATGGAATGAGCCCTGAGTTTGGTGACAAACCCTCCCATTTGTGTCCCAATTGTACCACTTATATCTTGATTTAATGAAGGAATTCCAGTTAATTTCTATAAGCTTTATTTCCCTTCTGTGCAAAATAGTACAATAGTTTTTTTTTTTTTTTGAGGATCAGAAAATATATGGAAAGGGCTTCCTAGCTTCTAAAGTGATGTTCAAACATATTTAGGGTTTTAGTCAAAAGGAAGAGAGATTGGAATCTTAGAAATGCACTGGGATCCTACCCTAATTGTTCCAGACAGAGAGAGTGGAACTAATATTTGCATAACAATTAGGCTGGTGACATACTTTGGAAGACTAAGGAGATAAGAAAACTCCCCTGGAACCCTCTGTTATACTCTGTGTGAGTAACAGAGGAGAACACACGGAAAACAATCTAGAATGACAAATGAACATTTACTGAACGCTCTGAGAGGTGCATCCTTTAGTTCTGTGGGGGAATTCGGTAGGGGCTGGGAGTACGAAGTCTCTAATGGTTGTCTTCAGGTTACCACGGGCCTTTTAGCAAACAAAGCCTCTATAGCAGTATTGGTCAGAAATGTAGATCCTGGTCTATGGATTCATTAAAGGAAAGAGGAACCAAAAAAAAAAATGGGGATAGCCCTTGAGACAATCCTCTTTTAGGGATTCAAGTAGAAATAATTATTATGCATCCCCACCACTACCTCCCAAGTTTTCAGTATTCCCATCCAAATTAGGCAAGGGGCTTCTTCTTCCCCTTTCTGTGCTGCGATGGTCAGAGTGCACTCATTTGCACCCGCCCTGTGAGGATGTCTGGCAAGGAGCACAACATAGCAGTGAGCAGGGTAAAGGTAATGGACATGTTCCTGGTGCAGTGGCCAGGAATCACCAACCAGAAGACGGCAGTCCTGACAGGTAGCATCAGTTCACATCCTGGCATGCGATACTGTCTGGATTTCTAACAGCCTGAGAGTGACTGGGTAAGAGGTGGAAGAAAGTTTTGTGAAGGTTTATCCATCATGTTGTAGTGCCCCAGACACCTTCCCACTGCCTGACTTTTAGGTCGCTAACAGGAAGCTGATAACAGATGGATCCTTGCAGGGGATGGCTGTACTTTGGCACTTAGCCAGCTTACCAGTGAGTGACGAGAACCTGGTTAGAACAATCTGTTTTTGAATAAGCCATTTCAGCATCCAATTGTCCTCACTTTCTACAGATGATATAAATGATAAGGCATAGCCATTAGATGAATGCTGTGTGACATAGAAGTTTGTGGCCAAGGATTAGAGTAGTTCTATTTTAAGATGGGATGATGTTTGGATATACCATTAGGAAGTAGAGTTATCTCACAAACCCAAGAATTGTGGAGGGGAAGGGGGCACCCACAATTCTAGCCAATGTTTCTTTCTTGATGTCGGGGTTATCAGGTGACTCTGATGTCCCAAGAGATAGTCAGCTAGTGTCACCCTGGGGCTACTATATTAGATTGAATTTTATACCCTAATCTCAAAAATATGGTGTACATGTTTAGTGTCCCATTTATCACTGTCTATCAGATGGGCTGTGTTTCCATATGATGGTTAATTTAAGATGTCAACTTAACTGGATTAAGGGATATGCACATAGCTGGTAAAGCATTATTTCTGGGTGTATCTGTGAGGGTGTTTCTGAAAGAGACTGGCATTTGAATCAGTGGACTGAGTAAGAAAGAGTCACTCTGAATGTGGGTAGGCTCCATCCAAACAGCTGAGGGTCTGGATAGAAGACAAAGGTGATGGAAAGGTGAATTTTCTCTCTTCTTTTCTGGAGTTGGGACATTCATTTTCTCCTGCCCTTAGACATCAGAACTCCGGGTCCTCAGGCTTTCGGCCTCAAACTTAGAGTTACACCATCAGCTCCCTTTGTTCTCAGGTCTTCAGATTTGAACTGAGTCATGCTACTATCTTCCCTGGTTCTCCAGCTTTCAGACAGCCTATCACGGGATTCTCAGACTCCATAATCACATGAGCCAATTTCCCTAATAAATCTGCTCTCATATATCTATCTATATCTATATCTATATCTATGTCTATCTTTATCTATATCTATTGGTTCTGTCTTCTTGGAGAATCCTGACTAATACACTCGCCTTAATATTCCTTCTGTAAATGTATTTAGTTGTCACTTTGTGGAGAGTGTCTTCCACAACATAGCAATTTTTACAGAGTTGTATGGATCAATTCATTATATCAACATATCAATCTAAAAACCAGAACACAAACTATTTTGAGAGGAGGAATATTTGGGGAGGCCCTCTGTAATGATACAGGAAAAAAAAAATGTTTTTTTTCCTTTTCTGGTCTCACAACTAAGTTGACACAGAACACTTCAACTCTGGTCACCAAAATATGTGGGCATCTCTTCCCACCAACAGCAAACTCTGCAGCAGAAACCAGCTGGGTGCTCTCTAATTCAATTCAGTTCTGATACTATCTACTTGGGAATTGTCAGATACCACAGGTTGGGGATCATTCTCACTGGATGGCCACCAGTTTAGATGCCATTTGTAAGTAGTAAGTTGTCATTTATACTTCTGATCAACCAGCTGTTAATCAGCAGTTCCCCTGACTCCCTCCTCAGGCTCAATTAATTTGCTTGATCAGCTCACAGAAATTAGGAAAACACTTATGTTTATCCATTTATTATAAAGGATACTACAAAGGATAAAGATGAATAACCAGATGGAAGATATGCACAAGGCTAGTTATGGGGGAAGGGGTGGGGGGTTTCCATGCCCTCTTTGGGTATGCCACCCTTCAGGCACCTCCACATGTTCAGCTATCCAGAAGCTCCCTGACCATAGTACTTTTGGGGTTTAACAGAGGCTGGATTACATAGGTAAGATTGATGATATCATTGGTCATTTGTATCAACTCGACCTTCAGCCTCTCTCCCCTCCCTGAAGTTTAGGGAGTGGTAGGAATAAAATTTTCAATTCTCAAATCACCAGGTTGTTTCCCTGGTAACCAGCCCCATCCTAAGGCTATCCAGGAGCCCCTGGTCATCAGCCAACTCATTAGCATACAAAAAAAAGATTTATCACTTTGGTGATTCCAAGGGTTTAGGTGTTGTGCACCAGGAAACTGGGAGGAAGACCAAACATACGATTGTATTATATAATATTACACCCTCTGAATGGTTCTGTTGGTTTGTATGATTTCTTTTGGAGACTTTGTTCAGTAGGGTGAGGTGAATATCCAAGTGCTTAGACTTCCTTCTTCCTTGCTTCCTTTTACTAGTGTTCAGTGCACTAATGGTACTCTATTTTTCCAATAGTAGGATAAAGGTCAAGAAAGTAGTCCATTTGTTTGGCCCCTAAACTAACATTGTTTGAGTAAGAGGTATATTATCATGAATCACACACCACCCATCAGAGTTTTGAAGTTGCAATTTTATCGGGGTTGCTAGTTTGGACTTCATTTTGTCAGTGGACTCAATATTTTTCTTGGGCAATACTTCCCTCTAATACTGTCATTAAGGATCATGAGGCTTAACGGCCAACTAGACACAGGTAGCATTTGCCTCCTCTATGGAGAAAAACCAGAATAGTAAGCAGAGTATCACATTTTGGACAGATTTTCCAGGAAAAAATGCTAGGATTCACCAGGGAAGAGATGGGAAGCACCAAAAGTGGGTAAGGAGAGGGCTCAGGGCAATTTGCGTAACTAGGGACTGATGAACATCCAAGAGAAGCTCATGGATATGGGGAACAGTCAGAGAAAACCCTGAGGGCTCCATTCTCAGAGATGAAATTTTGAAACTGCCTATAATAATGTAAGTTCATAAGGCAGGAACTGTGAAAAAGTCTGATTTCTATAGAATTATAGACATAGCTAAAAGTTAACCAGCCATTTTTCCCTAACTTGCCTTCCCATAATTGCTTACTGCTATAACTGCTTACTGCTTAAGTTTCATGTATCCTTGACAGATACAAGATTTGTGACTTCCCTAATCACTTCTGTAGATAACATTGCTATCAAAAAAACCTAAGACTTATCTGTGAGATATCTTCCAGTCTCTGCATTCAGGGGGACCAATTAATGTCAACTGGACCAGTGTGCATGCATGGAAACTGACTCAACAGGTTCAGTGACCCTGTTCTCAGGAGCTGTCTCAGCCAAGAAGACAATCTCTGCTTCCCAAAACTATGAGTTCATCCCCAACCCATCAGCAGACCCAATTCCCTAACCCTTTGTTTGAAAAACTACCTTTAAAAATCTTAGCCCCAAAATTCTCAAGGAGATGGATTTGAGAAATTTCTCTCATCTCCTCACTTAGTGCCTTTCAATATTAAACTCTTTTTCAGCTGTGACTCCTGCTGTCTTAGTATATTGATCTCTATCTGGGAAGTAGGCAAGGAGCCTGGTTGGATGGTAACACATTTACAATCTTGGCTACAAGAGAACACCCTCACCCATGCAGGTCTTGGGCCTAGCACAGGGAGCTGCTTGGAGATTGCACAGACATTGCTCCAGAAAGGAAATCATGTAGAATCTCACAGGCATCAGTGCCTAGAGCAGCTTGAGCCAGGTGCCATTCTGAGAGCCTAGGTTCCGGGGAACCATGGATGCACCTGCTGCCTCTGTGAGGCTCCGAGGAGGGATAGAGGAGTCTAGGTGCTCACACCTATCCCTGGCAAGGTCCTGACTACCCTGTTGTGGGCTGCTGTTGAGACTGAGACATGAGTAGACAGAATTTTCCACAGTTTCTTATCCATGTTACTTGCCTACGTGGGGCCCCAGTCTTTTCAGTTACAGGTCCAAGGCATAATTTTGAGAGTTTGACATTGGAATGTGCCCCACTCTTGGGCTGAGTTTAGGTTGACATGGCCGCAGCCTCCACCTGGCTGTGGAGGGGCAGAGAAACCAGGCTTCTTGGATACACATATCTGGGAGGATGCCCACCATCCTGCAGCCAGCTGCCATGGGACCAAGTCTCTAGCAAACTGCATCCTCCCAGTGTCCTGCCAACACAGCCTGTCTGAGGAAGGCCCCGACCTCTCTGCTCACAGGCCTAAGGCACTATTTTGGTAGTTTAGAGCTGGGAAGAGCTCTGCCTTTGGGCTGAGTTCGGGCTGATGCAGTTATAGCTGTTGCCCAGTTGAAGTGGGGCACAGGAGCCTAAGCTCTCCTACATACACCCGGGACAATTCCCACTGCCCTGCTACAGGCTGCTATGAAACCGAGATGCAAGCAGATGGTACTCCCCCCCGTATCTTGCCCACACTATTTGGCTTCAAGGGGCTCCACCCTCCCAGGTCACAGGCCTAAGGTGCTAGTTTGGGAGTATAAAGCTGGGAAATGCCCCACTGTTAGGCTGAGTTTGGGCTGCTGTTGCTTCATCCCCATCCAGCTGGGGAGGGACAGGGGAGCCCAAGCTCTCTTATGCACTCCTAGGACAACTACCCCTGCCCTGTTATGGGCTCCTGTGAGACTGAGACATGAGCAGAACCCACTCCCTACACATTCCTGCCCATGCTCCTTGCCTGAAAGGAGCTCTGCCCTCTTTGATTGTAAGTCCACAGCTAGTGCCATCTCAATAACTTAAAGATGGGATGTATCCCACCCTCAGGCCAAGTTCAAAGTGACTTGGCTGCAACTGTCACTCAGCTGGGAAGGGACAGAGGAGACTAAGCTCTCCTAAGCACACTTAGGACAGTACTCGCCACCCCGTTACAGGCAGCTGTGGGACTGGGGACTAGTCTGCCCAATCCATTACAGCTACCACTTGGATCCTAATGGGTGGCTTGACAATGACTACCATCACCTCCCACATCACACCATCTGCTCAGGGGACAGAGACCCTACCCACACACCTGGCCCTCTGCTCCAACTACTAGCTTCTGAGAAGGCCAACTGAAGGCCCAAGAATTGGCCCCCACAGGACCCACTAACACTGCTGCCAGTATAAGGTGCTCTGGAGTCTGAAATTAGGCATACACAGCCCACGATTCCACCACTGGGGCCCAAAGACTGGCTCAGTTGGCATTCAATTCCCCAGCAAAATGTCACCATAGCCTCAACTAATTAGTGTTCCCTAAGCTACTAAGAAAATTACAGATACCACTGACCCAGTATACTTAAGCAATGTGCTTAAGCAATCTTATAAAAATCATACTACCGCAGGCATGCAAAATCAAGCCAAAATATTGGTGTATAGCATTATTATATGTCAACAATAACCAAGCTGAGAATCAAATCAAGAACTCAACCAATAACAAATACATCTTCCAGAAAAAACTCTTCCCATCAAAAGCAATTTCAGAAAATCAGAAAAAGGGACTGCTATCAGATATGCAGATATAAAAAATCCTCAGCAAAATACTAGCAAACCAAATCTGACAGCACATCAAAAGAATAATTCACTGTGATCAAGTGGTTTTCATTCCAGGGATGCAAAGATGGTTCAATATATGCAACTCAATAAATGTGATTTACCACATAAATAGAATTAAGAACAAGAACCATATGATCATCTCAATAGATGTGGAAAAGCCTTTTATAAAAGCCAGCATCTTTTCATAGTAAAAACCCTCAAAAATATTTTTTGCTCCAACTTGGAAGGAACTGGAGGTCATTATCCTAAGTGAAGTAATTTAGAAACAGAAAAATAAATGCCATAAATGCCGCATGTTCTTACTTATAAGTGGGAGCTAAACTCTGGCCACACAAGGGCACACAGAGTGGTATAATGGACACTGGAGACTCACAAGGGAGGAGGGCAGGGAGGGGGTGAGGGATGAAAAATGATCTATGGGGTACAGTGTACACTACTCAGGTGACTGGTGCACCGAAAGCCCAGACTCCACCATTGTACAATATATACATTGGGATATATATAATGGAACTCAATTTATATCCCATAAATCTATAAAAATAAAAAAAGGGAAAAAAAGGATCAGGAGGTATTATTTCAGAAGATCCACAAGACTTCAGAGGGGTAATTCCTGGCTCCTGTGAAGAGTTGTGATTCTGATGCTTAAAATGACTAGCCAAGACCACACAGGCAAACTTCTTCCAGACCACGGATGGATCTTATTATGTCCAGAACCTTGGTATCACCTTCAGAAGGTCATGCTGGCTACCGGGCCTGCTATTCTATCAATTTTCTAACAACCCAGGGTGAACCATTACAACACCCACACAGCAGGAATTTTGCTACAGAGGTTATTTACACTTAAACTGCATTGCAATTTCCACATCTGACACTCCCAAACCTGGTTTATCTCACTTCATAGAATTTATGACTACATATTATATCATTTGCTTAATTACTTTGTTTATTCAGTGTCTTCCTTACTGGAATACAAGCCACACAGTGAATAGTACCTCCAAGTCTAGAACAGTGCCAGTGATATACAATAACGTTTTGTGATCCTAAATATCTCAAAATGGAGTCTCTTAGGACACGTGACTCAGATCACAGTGAAACTGCTGACCCTTCAAAGTGATAAGCACATGTAAGGTGGACTGAGGTGATAAGATAACACCTGTTGTGACCTGAACCACTAGGCCTGACAAGAAAGTGAAGCCAAAAGGCTGCAGAGATAATGATTAGGGACAGTCCTGTAGATGGCAATAAAAACTGTAAAAAACTGATCATGGTTGAGACACCTGCAGAAACTCTGCCCATGAGAACTCTGAGGCCTATTTTTCATGGACAACAGCTGCTGGAAGTTCTCTTGAGAGAAGAGCAGGACCCGCCTGATGGTCAGCACTGTAGGGGCAATCCAGATCTGTGGGATTCATCAGTGTGCCGGTCTCCTGAGTCACTCGCTCTGGTTCCATTTTCCCTGTCTCCTATTACTGCCTGTGTGTGTTGAACAAAATATATTTGCATGTTTGTTGGCATGTGAAAGCCTTGCAATAAACCATTAATTTGAAAGCATTTAATTAGCCATTGAATCATTGCGAAAGCGTCCAACCTCCCAATCCCCTTACCACCCCCGCACACACCCCCACTGGAGTTGGCACAGCTAGGCTGATTCTAACTCGACACGAAAACCAGGCACATAAGAGGCACTCAATTAATATCGTCCCCTTTATGAAGGATTGATGCCAACAAATCTGTGACTCTTGCCGTGCCCTGGTCCCAAGCTCCAAGTCCATGTATTCCAGTTTCCTCCAGACATAAACCCATTTCCTTTACCTGCTTTGTTTTTCTCTTAGCACTTACCACTCTCTGACGTTATATAACAGATACACATCTACTTGCTTATTCTCTTCCTCTCCACTGTCCCCACAAGTGGAATACAAGCTCTATGAAAACTATCATTTCATTTATTTTTTGCCATGCTCTTTTCCCAGTTCTTAGAAAAGTACCTGACACATAATAGCATGACTTCCAAAGGTAGCTGAACTCCTGTGATCTGTTTTTGAGCCCCTCCCATCCATGGCCTTTCGTTCTCCTCCAAGCTGCTGACAGCACTTCCTTCCTTGCTCTTTCCTTCAGAATCTGGGGATTTTTTGCTTGTTTAGTGTTTTGTAGGGGTGGGGAATCTTCACCCTTTGCTATTTGGAATGATGTTTTGTATAACAGCAAATATCATTTGGAGATAAATCGTTAAACGTAGTATTCTTTCCAAACATGATAATAACTGTTTGTTCAAATGTTCAAATTCCAGTGTAACATAGCAGCACCAATTTTCTTAGGTGAATTATATCTGGCTTTTAAATTTGGAGACAGACGCAACTCTTTATTGGGGACCAGTAAGAGTCAGTCACATCATGTAATTGAATTGTTAATCTTTTTAACAAAACTTTGAGCTAAATTCTACTATGATCATTTTACTTTTGAGAAACTAAGACTCAGGGAAGTGGAGTTTCTGCTCCAAAATCATACATCTGGTGGCTGGCAGAGCTGTGTTTTCATTGAGAGCTTCCTTGCTGATGTTCTTTTCATCATCCTAATCTCCAAATCAACCTTCTGAAAACATTTCAAACCCAAATGAATGTGTGTACAAAGATAGAGAGGCTCATTCTTTCACAGTGTCCTTTAAAAATGTCATGTGGCTTTCAGTAAAGAAAGTTGGAGTGTCAAAGAACAGAAAGAAAAGGATAATCACAACAAAATATGTATTAACATGAAGTAACATACACTTCAACTACTCTGCCACCTAAGAAATGATCCATGTGTCTGGTACTAGAAGCTGTGAGAGAGAAAAAATTATGCATCTGTATTTTAGGTCAGTATTTCTCAGACTTAAATAATGTATAACTGCTAGTGTTTATTGAATTTTCTGTACTGCAATATTACCTAATTATACTTAAAGTTTCATGCTTATTGATCTTATACAACCAAGAAAATTAAAAATGTTGAAAACAACAAAACTATAAAAACAAAATTTGGTATCAACAATATTTATTTAATGTGGTACATGATACTGATTGATTAGAGTAAATGGTTATTTTAAATATGAATATAGTTCTGAAGTACAGAGTATAGAAATTTTTTAAGTTTGTCTAGAATATTTTACCCACTTATGTACTTATTTAATTTGTCCTCAACTTTTCTCTTTGGAACTACTGTGTAATCTTTGCAAAGTGATTGGTTTTTATTAGGAAAAAAATACAACATTCTTCTACCAAATCCTCTTCTGTTTTTATTGATGTTGCTTGGTTGTTTTTTTAAGTCTGAGACAATTAAAAGAGTTCTAACTGGCACTCATTCTGCCCTAATACATTTGAAAACAGGCATGAAATTTGCCAGCACTTGTTCATAAGGCAACCATGTAGATGATCTTGATTATATGTATATTTGTTTTCAAATCTAATAAAATAAAATCTCAAATTTAAAAAATGTCTTAAAAACTAAAATTTCCTCAAGAATATGAGTGCATAATTGTCTGAAGTTCTTCCAGGCGATGTCAAGCCAGTTTATGACACACTGCTATGGGCCACTCATAGCTGCGTCTTCTATGTACTAGGAGCTTCTGTCATGTAGGAGACTCTGCCTCATTGGTAGAAGAAGGAGTTCATCTGAACACGGCTAGAAGAGAACCTGCTACTTCAATTCCAGTGTCATTTGAGCAGGAAAGCACCCTAAAATGTGAGCATTGACAAACTTAGGCCTCCAATCCATATTTTTGTCTTTGGATTGTTTAGGAAATCATTTTCCAGTAATATTAATGAAAAATCAATCAAGAATAATGTGGGGCCTTTATATTGAATAATTGCAGTGACTGGGACATATAGATTGCTTGCCCATAAAGGAGACCCAGATACTAGCTGGCTGTACTCACTGGGGTCACAGGAAAGAAGGGATCTTACTGAAGCTGCTTACCACTTTCCTCCTGGGCAATGGACAGTGTTCAAGAGAGTTCCATGAGAAGTGGCTTTAAAAACTATATAGGGCATGACCCCTTAAGGGTATCCTGTATAGTATTCAGTCTTGCTCCTTCATATATATAATTCAAGAGAGGGAAGTTAGTTTTGTGGTTAAAACCTCAAGTTGCAAAGGTGGAGGGAATTGGATTAAAATCAATGACTGCCAGGTACTAGCTATATGGCTTTGGAAAATGTCCTTAATCTAAAAAATGGCAATAAGCGTAATATTCTTTTCATAGGGTTTTATAAGGTAACTGTCCATTCCTAGGTTATTTCTCTTGGAAAAAAATACTTATGTATCTGGATCATGCATCCACTCATAAGGGATAAAAATCAGCAAGAACAAAAAGCTGAAACACTTTGTAAGGCTGTTTCCAGATGCTAAGGCCCTATCCCGCCCACCCTGTGGCTAAGGGAGCCAGATGGAGAGCATGCAGGCTGAGACAGCATGCAGGAAATATGGCGGAAAGATCAATGGGAGCGATGGGCCAGGCCAGAGGTACCAATTCTCTCCTTGATTCTTTCACAGGGTCACCAGCCACCCTCTCTACTTTTCTTCTCCCACGATCAAGCCATGATCTGACAAAATGGTGTAGAAATCCAGGTTCTGCAAACACAAGAAAGCTGTTTTTGAAGATTTGTAAAATATTCTGACACAGTAAGCATCCTTGTTTGGTTCCCCTGGAATCCGACCCTGATAGAAGCATTCAAATATAAGTAATTTACGTAAAGATGGAAGAAAATCACAGTATAGGGATGTGGAAGTTCAACAGAAAAAGGAAGGGAGGTAGTCAGGAAAGGGCGCAATTTGAGCCAGCTACTGCTGTGGTGGACAAGAGCTTAACCCCCTGAGGAAACTCAAGCAGCCAGTGTAAGACTGTCAGGCTTTTACCAACCAGGGCACAAGGGAGCTCAGGCGCTTACAGACCGATTCCTGCCCATCATCCAGTGAGGATAGCTCTCGAGAAAGGGTGCACTGATTCTTCTGGCCTGCTGCACACAGATAAAAGGGGCTTCAGAGGGCAAAGCTGGTCATGAGGGAAAGAAAGGCAAGCATTGGCAGTAGAAGGTTCAACTGATGTGCAAGGAAATTATTAGGATGAAGAAACATAGGTAGGCACCAAAACTACTTGCTACAGTGCAGTCAGAGCCCAAATTAAGTTCACCTTGTCTTGTCACTGATTTTTTAAGGTAGTTGCCATTAAAAATTTCTTAAAAGAATAAATAAGTTTATAAAACCAATGAAGAGATGAAAGAGCAAGTTTTATTTCCCTTTGCTGGACAATTGATGCTCATCATCTCCTTCTTCTACCTCTCATTCTAAACTCTCCTCACCCTTGATCAGCTTGCCCTGAGGGGTAAAGCAGATAATTATGATTTTTGTTTTTGCTTCTGTTTATGTGGTGAATCACATTTATCAATTTACATATGTTGAACCATCCTTGCTTCCCAGGGATGAAGCCCACTGGGTTGCAGTGGAGTATTTTCTTAATGTGATATTGGATTCAGTTTGCTAGTTGGTTTGCAATATTGAATGTGATATATGAATGTGAATGTGATATTGAAAACAGTTCTATTAAGGATTTTGCATCTATAGTCATAATGGATATTGGTCTGTAGTTTTCTTTCTTTCTTTTGTCCTTTCCTGGCTTTGGCATCAAGGTGACAGTAGTTTCACAGAATGAGTTGAGGAGGATTCCCTCCCTCTCAATGTTATGGAATAATTTCTCCAGGATGGGTACCAGTTCTTCTTTGTAGGTCTAGTAGAATTTGGCTGTGCATTCATCTTGTATGAGGCTTGGATTTTTTGTTTGTTTGTTTGTTTTTGCTGGGAGAAGTTTTATTACTACTTCAATATTTGTGCTCATTATTGGCCTGTTTAGGAATTCTATTTCTTCCTGAATGAGTCTTGGGAGGTTGTATGTTTCCAGGAATTTGTCTATTTCCTATACATTTTCTATAATAATTTATGTGCA
>NW_012149152.1:1168284-1169956 GCF_000956105.1 Propithecus coquereli | reverse complement strand
AAAGATACTGTCTAGCTCAACAGCAACAATTGCAGTTCTCACTTAAGTTTGCAATAGGCCACCATCAGCCATCAGGAGCCATGTGGTAGTTCAAGGGGTATATGTTGGGAATACACTCACAGGATACACTTTGGTGTGGATTTGCAGTATCCACTCTCCTCGGTATGTTTCCAGTCTAACAGTGGTTGTGATAGTAGACTGGGTCTCTTATAGTCAGTGCCAGCTCAGAACACAACTACTCTCAAAATATCCGGCTACTCTCCATTCTCTAGGGGCTAATTATTTAAGTAAGTGTCCAAAGCGTCCTTTGGGAACAAAATGGAGAAAATTACTACCACATACATTTGCCATGTTGTTGTAAGTTCTTCCTCAAGGAATCCCTCAGTTGATGAGACCTAGGTCTGATTGTCTCAGGTATAGAAACTGGACAAGAGATTATGATTTTTCATTGAATTTTTGCTCTCTCTTGATAATTTTTTGTTCTAAATGTCAAGCAATCCTCTTGGTGAATGTCTCTCTGTTTTAACCATGGGTCTCCAGAGAAACAGAACCAATATGATGTGTATATAAGAGAAAAGGAGATTTATTATAGGAAGTGGCTCACACAGTCATGGAGGTTGGTGAGTACAGTATCTGCAGTGGGCCAGCCAGCTGGAGATGTGGGAGAGCTGATGGTGTATATGAAGTCTGCAGGTTATCTGCTGGAGAATTTCCTCTAGCTGGAAGCTGATCTTTTTGTTCTATTCAAGACTTCAACTGATTCGATTGGGCCCACTCAAATTACAGGAATTGTGCTTTACTTAAAATTCACCAATTTCTATCTCTCACTATAATTTTAACTTATGGAGAAGTGACTGGTCTATAGTAAACTGTAATAATAGAGCTACTATGGCAAAATGAGGTGAAGAAATGAGTACATTTTCTATCATACCATTAAGAAATTGTTGTATATCTACTGAGTTTTTAATGTTTACAAAAAACAGCAGTGCTCTGTGGAAAAAGAAATTCAAGGGATTTATTTAGCCGAGGGGGAAAATAGATGCTTAATTTTCACTTGACCACATTTCTTAATTATAAAGAAAAAAATACATTTGTTCCATATTAATAGGATTCTTTTGTCAAAAAAAATTAACTAATTTAAATGTTAATCTCATCCAAAAACACCCTCCACATTGATGCATAAAATTAACCATCACACTATCTATGTTGTTCCTAGAAACACTATGAGTTATTTGCCTTTATCACAGATGTGGGCCAGAGCCTGATAAATCCTATTCCAGGTTTTTTGCCCGTTATAGTAATTGTGTTACCTTACCTCTCATAATTACAGGAATGCCACTAGACCTTTTATATTTCAGAATCCTGTCATCCCTCTCGACATTTGGGATCCAATTACTTATCAGCCTCCCCAGCCATCAACTGTGGACTACAAAGGGCAGTCACCACAGAGCTTCTCAATGATGATGGCTTCCCTTCCCCTCACTAATATAAATATAGTCATTTGTTGGGATTTCCAATCTTATGCAACCAATCATTTCTAGTATACACTCCTCATTCAGTCTTTTACACTCCACCCCCACCCAATAATCTGACAATGAAATTCTGGATATTTCATCTCATTTACCATAGCCCATCATTGTTTTCTAGATTTAAGAAGCTATTTCAGCAGCAT
>NW_012149152.1:1166439-1168234 GCF_000956105.1 Propithecus coquereli | reverse complement strand
CTTAAAGAACTAACTTTTTGTTTTACTAACCTTTTTATTTTTTGTTTGTTTGTTTTTCTTTTCTGACCTTTTTTATTTGTTTTCTTTTGCTGGGCTTTGGGTTTTGTTTCTTCTTCCTTTTCTAGTGCCTTGAGATGTGATAGTGATGCTAAGTTGTTAATTTGTGATCTTTCTGACTTTCTGATGTGGACATTTAGGGCTATGAATTTTCCCCTCAGGAATGCTTTTGCTGAATCCCATAGATTTTGATAGCAGATATCCCCTTTGTCATTCAGTTCAAGGAATCTTTTGATTGTCACCTTAATTTCATTATTGACCTAATAATTGTTCAGCAACAGGTTGTTTAATTTCCATGACTTTGTGTAGAATTGAGAATTACTCTTGGAATTGATTTCTAGTTTTATTCCACTATGGTCTGAGAAGATACATGGTATGATTTAATTTTTTTTAAAATTTGTCGAGACATGTATTGTGGCCTAAGATATGAACAATCTTGGAGAATGTCCCATATGTTGATGAAAAGAATGTATATTCAGTAGTCTTTGGGTGGAATGTTCTGTAAATGTCTTTTAGATCCATTTGTTTTAGAATCCCCTTTAAGTCCAGTGTTTCTTTATTTATTTTCTTCTTTGATGATTTGTCCAGCTCTGACAGTAGGGTGTTGAAGTCCCCAGCACCTATTAAGCTACTGTTTATTTTCTTTCTTAGTTCTAGCAGTATTTTTTTTATGTATCTGGGAGCTCCTGTGTTAGGTGCATATATATTTAGGATTGTTTTGTCTTCTCATTGCATTGCTCCCTTTATCGTTATATAATGACCATCTCCGTCTTTCTTTACATTGTTGATTAAAGTCAATTTTGCCTGATATAAGAATGGCTACAACCACTCTCTTTTGGTTTCCATTTGTGTCGAGTATTTTTTTTTTCATTCTTTCACTTTGAGCCTGTGTGTGTTTTTGTGCTTTAGATGTGTCTCCTGGAGAAATCAGATACTTGGGTTGTGTTTTTTTTGTCCATTCGGCCAGCCTAAGTCTTTTGAGTGGTGATTTAAATCATTAACCCTCAAATGCGGCTGCTCTTTAAAGTCTCATCTCAAATGGCACGCTCAGTTACAGTGGATGGGGAGGAAAAGAGTCGGAATGGAAGAGAGCCAGTACTCTGGGTCCTCTGGTTCCTCTCCCTGGAAGGAAGTTCTCACCAAATGTCCAGGCTCAGGGATTACACAAGTTCTTCAGGGACCCCCGCACTCTGGGCAGGTATTTGGAACTGCCTGTGTGGGAACAGGTGATGTGAAAACTGAAGGGCTGGAGCTCCCTGGAGTGGTTGAGAAGCAATATGGCAGCTGCCTTCTCTGCCCTGGGCTGTGGTCATGGGGAGAGGGTGAATCCCTAAGGGGCTGACAGCCACTGCTTTATTTTCATGAATGTCTCAGTTCAGTACTTGCAGCAGTGCTTGGGTTCATGAAGGTGAAAAAGCTTCCAAGCAACTTGGCTGCCCACTGATTATGGAAAGTGTGTAGGAAAAAGAAATGAAACCCCACTTACTCTTTCAAGGGCCCCAAGCTTCTCTGGGGTTGATGTGTCCCAATATCTTTTTGTTTCTTCATGTTCTGCTTCAAAATTTCTTTCCATGAAGTCTCTGGCAGATTCTGGCATCTTTTACTCTGAACTACATTTGAGTTTTGTCTATTTTTCCCTCTCCTTTATGTAAAACCCTTCCTCCCCTCCAGGACAATCTAGCACCTATGTCTCTAGTCAGCCATTTTCCAGAAATCCATATAGAATCTTTTTTAAAAA
>NW_012149152.1:1162283-1163919 GCF_000956105.1 Propithecus coquereli | reverse complement strand
CAAAATTCTGCTCACATAAAAATTATACCTATGGTCTTACAATTTTCCAGTGGGTTTGGGTTTGTTTATATACAGCCTTCCAAGTTAAAGATAACTTGGAATTTTTATTTCATTTCAAGTGCATTGTTTTCTTTGTTTATTTCAGTGCCCATCAAAATTTATTGGCACTTAACTGAAATCTACTAACTGTAAAAAAATAGAAACATATTTAAAAATAGATTTCAAATACAGTAACATATTTACAGAATCTGATGTTTGCAATTACAAAATATTTAATGAGTTTAAGTCAGATTCATTATTTAAACAATTCATGAGATAAATGTTAAAAATGAAGCAACTTTCTTTAGCATAATTTCAAAAGTATTATAGAAAATCTTATTTTTATATCCTGAAGCAAGGCTTTCATTTGTTAGTGTATATGTTGGTATTGGGAAGAGATAAAAAACAGATGACATAAAGAAGGGTTCACAATTAAAATGCAGGATTGTGGATTACTTGAATTGTAAGCCATTGAGTTTTAATTTTCACTTGACACATTCAAAAGTTTTTTTGAACTTTTCTTCATGAAGACTTTCTTGACTCTAAGAGGTACAGTTTGTGCACTGAAGGGTTTCTATAATACTATGCTGGTAACTACTTGTGGTACATTTCTCTGTCTTCCTATAGCAAACCAGAATCTTTTCTCATGGCTTCCCAATTGTCTTAATGACCTTTGTATGTATGTTTGCATCATTCCTCATTCATACTTTAAAATCCTAGATTGACCTGTCAACTTAACTTACTTAATATGGTAATTGCTGAACAGAAAAGTTTAATTGCTTTGCAAAACAATAATGCAAACGATTCAATGAGGATCCTTCCTAATTAGAGTCTGACGATTTGTGTTTTCCAAAATTCACTAATTCACATAACCAGTATTACAGTGTTATGTTATAGATACATATTTATTAGCTACTTTAGCAACATGTAATTTGGTCTCACGAATTTTGTAAAGGAAGTAACAATGAAACAGGTAACAGTCTCTCTTGTTAACACCTTGACAATTAATTACTACGTTATTTTATCTATTCTAAAACACCAGTGATTTTCAGAATAATCATTATTGTATGTACCACTAAGAAAAAAAATACAGCTAAAATTGTCATTCTTCTATTATAGGATGTACCAAAATTTCAGAGGCTGCTAAAATGTATTTTATAAATTTTTATTTTAGTATCCATGAAATACAGTAAATAAAATGCTTTCCTCATCGATCAAAAATACAGTTCAGTACTCAACAGTATGTTTCCATGACATTCTCTAGAATATATTTCTAATGTCAGACAGACCTATAGTAGAAAGCATTTAAATGTGCATGAAAGATATAATTCATAAAGGACCTATTCCAATTTAATAATACTCAAATAACAGGAGAAAGATTTCAAGTATTTTTCTGCCCTCTTCAGCCTCCAGTGAAATCATACATAAAGCCTGGGGAGAATCTACCACGCTTTATAAAAAAGGATATTGCCAAAAAATTAGGCAGCTCTTCCAAGATGGATTTCCTGCCTCATGGTTACAAAAGAGAATATATATTTGTAAGTAACAGTATTACAAGTCCTGCTCAACTTTCTTTAAAATGTCTTGATGAATAACA
>NW_012149152.1:1159495-1160674 GCF_000956105.1 Propithecus coquereli | reverse complement strand
TATATGAGGCCAGCTATATGACATTCTAGAAAAGTCAAAAGTGTGAAGACAATAAAAACGATCGACAATTTCCAAGGGTTGAAAGAAGGAGGGGGATGAATAAGTGAATCACAGAATATTTTCAGGGCAGTGAAACTACTCTCTATAACTTCAGTCCTCAAATCCGGGGCCACAGACTGGTCGTGGTCCATGGCCCGTCAGGAATCGGGCCACACAGCAGGAGGTGAGCGGTGGGCGAGCAAATGAAGCTTCATGTGTGTTTACAGCCACTCCTCATCAGTCGCCTACATAAGCTCCGCTTCTTGTCAGATGGGCGGCGGCGGCAGCATTACATTGTCATAGGAGTGCAAACTCTGTTGTAAACTGCACATGTGAGAAATCTAGGTTGTCTGCTCCGCGTGAGAATCTAACGCTTGATGATCTGAGGTGGAGCTGAGGCGGTGATGCTCGCACTGGGGAGCGGCTGAAAATACAGATCGTTGTTAGCAGAAAGGTTTGACTGCACAATAAATGTAATGCACTTGACTCATCCCAAAACTAGCCTTCCTCTACTCCCTCCAGGCTCACCCCCTGCCCTGGTCTGTGGAAAAATTGTCTTCCATGAAACCGATCCCTGATGCCAAAAAGGTTGGGAACCACTGCTCTATAATGCTATAATGGTAGATAGATGTCCTTATACACTGACCCTCATGTAAACTATGGTCTTTGGGTGGTAACAATATGTCAACATAGGTTCATCAATGGTAACAAATATACCACTCTGGCTGGGGATATTAATCATGGGGGCAGCTAAGCATGTGCACGGGAAGGAGAGATACAGAGAATCATTGTACTTTCTCCTCCATTTTTCTGTGAACTTAAAACTGCTCTAAAAAATAAAGTCTATTAAAAAAATATAAATAACTAAGTAAATAACCACTAGGGTAACTCATTTTCTCTGGCATTCTATAATCAACCATGACAATCTCCAAACCCCGATAAAGTCTGTGTTCTAAGAGGATTTAATAAAGAAAGGCACTGGAGAACAATGTGTACATAGTATCACAAACAGAATCTTGATTGAATTTCATACAGCATAGGGGAGTATTGCCTTATTCTAAGTAATTCAAAATAAATATTTGACAAGTATTTCTGCACTAATCAGTTATTGAATATCTAGTTATTTTTCATTCAATCCTT
>NW_012149152.1:1154969-1157673 GCF_000956105.1 Propithecus coquereli | reverse complement strand
GAGTATTACAGTTGTGCTAATCCTTACTAACACAATAACATCAGTCCTTTTGATTACAACCATTCCAGTGGATATGTAGCGGTCTTTCACTGCAGTTTTAAGTTGTGTTTTAAAGAAGCCAATGATATTGAATATCTTTTCGTGTGGTTATAGGTCATTTTTATATCTCCTGTGTGAAACATTCAAATGTTTTTGACAATTTTCGAGGGTCAATACCTTTTTGAGTTGTGAGTATTTATATATTGTAAATAAAAGCTGCTTTTCAGATATATGTATTATTATGAGTTTTTTCTTCCATTCTATAGCTTGCAATGTATTTTCTTTTTTCTTTTTTTTTATTATTCCAGGGTTTTGTGAGGGTACAAACATTGTAGTTACACTTTATGTCTTTGCCTCACCCAAATGCGGGTTAAAGGCATGCCCTTCCCTCCCTTTAGTGCTCCCCGTGTCCTTTAGTTGTAGATTTGCCCCCCCATCCCCCTAATCCCTAGAAAGTATTTCTGCCATGTGATCAACCTAGTGTTGATCAGTTAGTACCAATTTGATGGGGAGTACAAATGGATCCCGTTCTTCTGCTCTTATTTTCTTAATAATATTTTTGATCATCATAAGATTTTAATCAATGAAACACAGTATCTTTTTTTTTTATGGTTCACGGTTTTTTGCAACTGATCTAAAAATATTTGTCCACTCCAAAGTTGCAAAGATTTTCTCCTGTTTTCTTCAAGAAATTTTTATAACTTTAGCTTCTAGATTTAGGTATATACGCCACATTTTGAGTTAATGTTGTTATATGGTATGACATAAAGGTCAAAGTCCATGTTTGCCCAATAGTGTCCTATTCCTTAGCACCATTTTTTAGAAAACGCTGTATATTTTTTTTGGCCATCGAAATGCCCTGGCACTATTCATAAAAAAATTAGTTGACTGTGTATATATAGTTCTATTTTTGTATTCTCTTCTGTTTCATTGACCTATGTACATTTCTCTATAATCAGTCTTGAAATCAAGTAATTTATTCCAGTTTTGTTATTTTTTAGCAAAATCCTTTTGGCTGTCCTAATTACTCTGCTTGTCAATATAACTTATGAAATCATCATGATAATTTCATGCTAAAATCTACTGGGATTTTGATTTGAATTGCACTGAAGCTATATATCAATTTGATGAGAATAGATATCTTAGCATTATTGAATTTTCTGATTCCTAAACATGACATATTTTTCCAATAATTTGAGTATTCCCTAGTCCCTCTCTCTGAAGTGCAATCGTAACTTGTATAATTACTTTATAAACATTCAATTTCCAATTGTTCATTGCCAGAATATAGAAACAGAATTCTTTCAAATTAATCATGTTTTCTGTGACCTTGTTAAGCTTACACATTATCTTTAGTAGTATTTTTTGTAGATAGTTTTGGATTTCCTGTATATATAATCATGACATCAGAGAATAAAGACATTATTCTTATTTTCCAATCTGCAAATTTTGTCATCATTATTATTTATTTTTCTTTCCATATTTCACTGGTTAGGATCTCCAGTAGAAGTGGTAAAGTAGCCGTTATTGGTTTGTTACTGATCTAAGAAGAAATAATTCTTTTTTATTATGAAGTGCGATGTTAGTACAGGTTTGTTGCATATGCCCTTTTCTTAAATTGAGGAAATGTGTGTTTAAACTTTTCAAATGATTTTTCAGCATCAATTGAATTGGTAGTATTTTTTCTCTTATATTTTCTCAATATGGTGAAATACATAAATATATAAAATAATTTTCTGAAGTTATGTTGATATTTTTATATTGATTGAAATTTATTTCACAGTAGGCTACATTGTCTATCTTGATGAACATTTTATGGATACTTGAGTAGAACATATATTTTTCAGTAGTTAATGCAGCCCATTGTTAGGTTAAGTTGATTGATAGTATCTTATATATTCTTATTGATGCTGTGTGCATGTATTCTATCACTTACTGATAGAATAGTTGATATTTAAAAACATAATTGTGGATTTGTCTTTTTCATCTTTCAGTTTGATGTGTGTTTTCTACATAAATTTTAAAGCTCTGTTTTAGATCTTTTACATATATCTTCTTGACAAGTTTACTGGTTTATTATTATAAATGTTTCTTTGTATTCCTGGTAATATTACGTCTTCTGAAATCTACTTTGCTGATATTAAAATGTCAAACCAGTTCTCTTAATATTAGTGTTTGCATGGTGCTTATTTTGCCATTCTTTTACTTTGACCTATATGTGTCTTTTAATATAAAGTAAGTTTCTTGTAGAGAATACTGGTGGCATCCGTTCTGAGAATCTCTGCTATTTAATTGGGATTTTAGACGATTTTATTATTAATGTAATTGTTAATAAAGATGACCTGATATCTATGACCTTAAAATATATATTAAAATTGTCCCATCTGTTCTTTGGTTATTTTTTTTCTTCCCTCCCTTTCTAATTTATGAGGTATGTCTATGATTACATTTTATTTTCTGTGTTGGCTTCTTAACTATGCCCCTTTATTTATTTTTTTTGTGATTATGTCTGAGTCTACAGTGTGCATTTTAATTTTCCAAGTCTATCTTCAAGTAATTTATTATTTCACACATAATTTATTAAAAGTACATTTCCCTTTGATCTTTTTCATCCTAGTTGCAATTTTGGCCATAACATTTAATTTCACAGATGTTGCAAACCCCA